>NW_020272724.1:70095-105690 GCF_003268045.1 Sipha flava
CCCCCCCCCCCCGATGTCGGTTCCGTCCATTCTTGCGTCTGGCACGGAGCGGTCGGAACGGACCTACGCGCGTCTCCGACACGATATCGGACGCGGGTTCGGTCGTCAGATTTCGGACTCCCATTCGATTTTCCCAGTGATTCCGTAAGCCCTGTCGAGTCCAATCGCAGTTGAATTTTACGCTAACCCTGGGCTGAATCGCACCTCCCGACGTACCATTCGTGATTAGTCATTCGTAGGACATGCCTCGGCGGTGTGTGGTTACCACACGCCGTCTACCGCAGTAATACGGGATCACAGTCATCGCAGCTTGGGTAACCACCGTTACCGCATTTGGTCCCACGAGATGAGACACGGATGAATCGAAACTAACGTGAGACCCAACAGGGCCACGTAAGGACGAGAACCCGAGCTCAAGGAACGGTCACATCTCTAGCCCACCGGCCACCGCCTCTGTTGGTTTCGTTTTGGAGCAAAATTTGATCACCCAAAGGCTCCACGGCTCACGTTGCCATTTTATGTAGTCCACGCACATTGGTAGAAATCGCTGCTCCGTATAGCCTTACGCCCAAGTTCTCTGTTCGGGGAGATGTATTCGTTATATTTCGTCCTCCTACCGCAGGAGAGTGTTTTAATATCCCGTTATTTTTAGCCTGCGGACCAGCTCTAATCGCGTGTTCCGATGCTCCCGGGCCAGCTTAACCCTAAGCGCGGCTACAGTACTCGTAACGATAATACGAAAATACGATCGTATGCATGTGTCCTGGATCCTACGGGGGTAGCAAGTTTCGAAAAATGCTCCTCACGCGTTCTCGTCGTTCGATTTTCGTCGTTTTTTACGTCATTCAAAACGGTCACGGGTACCTCGTATTTCAGTCCATTCGGATGTGTGTGTAAAATGACGTTCAATAAAATTCAACGTAATAGTGTAACGAGTTCACCAACGGCCAAGAGATGTGCATGGAGGTTAAACGATAATGAATTGGTTGTCATTTACGATTAACCATTTGTAGTGCATACAAAGGTTATAAGATAAGGATCTTTGTTCGGTGTAACAAAAACTACATCGAGACTACAATCCCTTAAGACGTAGCGCGAAAATGTAACGTGACAAACAATGCCTTCCTAATGATTTGTTTCGTTTTCGATTAGTAACGAATAACATTTATTCATATTTATGTATTCCAATAAAATAAACCTGTTAATTTAATATAATTATTAAATTAATTTATAAAATTTAATAAAAATATTAATAATAAAATTATATTAAATAATATTAATTTATTATTAGACATCAGTTATTTATATTTAAAAAAAAAAATGTTGAAAATGAAATGTTTAGAAATTGTTCACAGATTCAGCGGCAACAGTTCAGTCGAATTCTTCTTTTAATCAATTTCAGTCAAGGCCGTAACTGGGGGGGTTCAGGGGTCCGGACTATTGTGCTTATCGAAATTTCTTAAAAATTCAACAACTACCGACTCGATTTCATGCTTAGAAGAGACGAACGATGACGTCTTTTGAACAATCCTCTGGGGGGGAGGGTACTATATTTTTCTATATTTTTGGATGGTGCTGCATTTCTGGGACTGTCGTGTTCCGCAAAATGTTTAAAAAACTTGTTGACCACCCGTTCATTTTGGGACAGGAAGAGACTGGTGACGCTTTGGTGACGGTACCCCTTGGACACCGAATATTTGGATCGACTAGTTTTTGTGAAATTATAGAATACTAGTTAATTTCTATATATTTTAGTGACTTCTGGCTCGATTTCGGGACCGGAGAGGATCAATAACGCCTCAAGTTCACAATGCGAATTATAGCCACGACCATTTCGATTGAGGCTTTGCTGGGGAGTTTCTTTTGATCGTCCATTCTGTGACCGTCCTGACGATTGTCCGCCGAAAGGGCCGCGGATGGTTTTCTTGAAGTCACAATTGTTATCGCGACTGTCAAAGCTGGCCTGCCAGTCCGTAGTCTTTGCGGCGGATCCTCTCGTTTTGCCAACTATTACTTTCAACCTTAGTCGACGCTCAGACCTTTCAGCGATAAAGCACGGTTTCTGGTGTGATGACTCATCGAAGTAACGAACCGTAACGTTATTCGACAAGCACGACTTATGTGTGAAAATTTAACAATCTATAAAACGTAAAAATATCTTCGTCGAAAACATTCGAAAATCTAGAGCCTTGGTATTTTTAGGCGAGATAGTAGCAACTTTTTGCGTGGGTAATTTAAAACAATAATAAAAACTGACGTGTAATTTCTTAGACTTATATACGAGTATATATTTTTTTAATAAAACGAATAGCAAATATTAGTTTCCTAATGCATAAAGTTATATTGAAAAGCCAACGCAAAACTAATTCTTAACTGTTCATCTATAGTGCTAATAAATCATAAAATAATCGTATAAACTTATAATAATTTTTAGCTAAATGGGATTTATATACTGCACAGACATATATACCGTTTTTTTTTTTTTGAAACCTATTAAATACTAAATTGAAACTCCCGGGTTATCTGAGCTCTATGTCGACTCTGATCCGACTACTATTTTGTACAATCGATAGGAAACAAAAAGTATAGTTTACTTTTACACTGAATCATTTTTTTCGAAAACCCTTTACTACCACAAAAGTGACAAAATGAAGCAATAATTATCTACAATTAATAGAAACATTAAAATGCTGACGTATATATATATTATCAATCTTCAGTACTACATATATTTTTAATTTTCTAGAAAAATCGATTTGCCATCTCTGTACTGTAAAGAATGTTTTCAACTGAGAAAATAGTGTACATTCATTTAAAAGACCTGACTACCCAATTTTTAATTAGAGCACGTCCCCCCGTTTACCTGTTGATTATTATGAGGTCTCTAAAGCAAGTGTTTCGATATCACCTATAAATTTAAGTTTCCATAAAGCATTATCCTATCCATGGTTCAAAGTACATTTTCAGCTAGTGCAGCATAAAATTCAAATCGAAATATTGTTTTATTTAAAAAAAATACCACATTACCGGTACAAACGATATAAAAAAACTAGAACAATTAAATCGGTGAAAAAATAGATATCGTAATGATAGAATATAAAAAACAAATTTTTGTTTTTGATCAACTATTTTGTTTAGAAAACAATCGTTTAGACGTATTGTGTTGGTTTACATTGTGCGAAAACTACAAGCATTTGGATTCGAATCTTGTTTAAAGTTTATTAAAATCAGAATTAAAAAACTTAATGTTTTGACCAACTGTTTGAAATGTTAGCGTAATGAAAATATTAGTACAATATTCTTAGTAATGTGCGTCTCTACATACATATGGAATTAAAATATTACCCAAATTAATTTTTTCAAATAAAATCGACTATTTTGACTCACAATAAGATAATATGTTCTTGAAAATACTAACAAGTAATTAAATGATTTGAAAATATTTTTCGCGGAAAAAATTAGCTGCGCATTAACTAAATTAGTGCATTTTTTAAAGAATTTTCACCGGGTGACAAACCATTTTTTTCTCATGTATAGTATGATGTATAGTATGATGGTAATATTTCACGTTCGCTCCGCATAATTATTAAAAATACATCTTAATGCCGGTAGAAAAAGTAAATAGGTAGTATGACAGTATATTGTATACAAATTTAAAAATCTAATTATTTTTTTTAAATAATTTAAAAAAAAAACTCTTCTTTCAGCAATTAATTGTATTTCGCTCACTCTTTCAAAATAGTATAAATTAGATATTTTCACTGAGCGAGATTTGTGTCACGTATTTAACTAGTTAAAAAAATAAAATTAACTTTATACTACGGTTAATAAAATAAACGAAATTATTTCGAGTGAAACACAACAAATTGCGGCTCAAGTCACGGTTCTTAGTTCGCAAATCTGCAATTCCAAAACTTATATTAAAATATGCGTAAAAGTCATTAAATGGAAATCAATGAGGCTTAAATTACCTAAAAGTATAACATTAACTCGGAATATTTACTAAGAATTATTTTCTAATTTATTCCATCCAAAATATGAATTAACGGTATGAAATGTATATTGTTAAAACGAATGTAGGAGTCCGAAACAATGTATTGCCAAATCATAATGTATTAAAATATGGTTATTATACAATATCTTATAAAACATAATATATGAATATATTATATTCATTAATTTTTGAACGAATTTAAAATCACATAAAATTATATGTACTGTTACGAACTATCAAAAGACAATTTCAGTGCAAAAATATTCACTCTTGAAGTAATATTATTTTTTATATTTGAAATTAAAAGAAAAAACTTAAAATTGCTATAATAGTTATAGAAGGTTCTGAACATTCTCAAACATACTGTCGAGTTAATGCTCTGAACCAAGACTGCCTGATTCGTGTGTGAACTCTCGCATACAAACTGGTCGTCCGGTCAAAATGGTTTATTCAGCAGATTCCTTAGACGAATCGTATTTCACTTGCCTTTAGTTACACACGCATCAGTTTACAATATGTCTTACTGTTTCGCCATTAAATACACTTCTATACATATAATAACTTAAATATCATACTGCAAACTAATATAAAGAAACAGTGGTTCTTAACAGTATACACAACACTTGTAAATATAACTTTATGCAGTCTTAGAAGTTATTAGAATGTTGATTACTAATACAATATTACATATTATACCTCCTGTTTATTATTCAGAGTTAATGTTCAGTTTTAAGATGTCATTTTTTTTTTTTTTCATAAAGTCAAATAATTTAAAAAAAAAAAATAACAGTTCACTATTTGTTGTAGTTATATTTGAAACAATTTTTCATCAACATATAATAATGAACCAATTACAGGTATTTCAATTTTAAAACACACTTTGAATTTTTAAATGTTGCCATTTTTTTTGCTTCGAAATATTTTTCGCTGGAAATTCTTATTTATCATCTCATTAATTCAAAACATACTATCATATATATATTTGTATGACAAACGTTTTTGCTAAAATCATCTCGTGTTAAGCATTACTAATATCTACTTTTTAAATTGTAATTATTATGCAGATTCGTATAACGGCCTGGCTTTCACAGTAAATTTAACTATATCGATGACACTGTATATTTTATTCTTATAGCGGAAGGTTTAATATCAAGGAAATAATCTGAGTGTTAGGAAAAATTCAATTTATCATATCTAATGCAATTAACGAATGAACAATTCAATTAAAAGTGTTTTCAATGTTTTAATGGAAATCTATAACTACGAAAAAAAAAAAAATTAATACCGTCTGACAACTATTAGGACGCGTGTAAGTGGAAAATTATTTGATTTCGCGGAGGGTAAAAGTACGTGCAACCCTTCTAAACAAAATGTAATTCAAATCGGGTTGTCACTTTTATTTAGTATATACATAGATATATATGTATGTGCATGTGTACGCATGCGTGTGTGTGCGTGTGAGTGAGAGAGCGTTGACAACAGGACAATGGGATTTGAGTCCCGAGTCGAGAGGGTCCTGCCATGTATTGAACAAGAGGACAAATCCATGTTCGATCGTAATGAGATAATGCCATTTTGTTGTACACGGCTTCAATGTTTACACGATCCCTGATGCGGTACAGAATATTGTTGTTGAATAAGTATGTGTGCATTGTGTGTATCATAATAAATAACATACACTGTGTACAACATAATATTAGTGAGTATGTACTGCTATAAGCTTGTCTGTACTATAATAACTTTCTGAACATGAACGCTCTCGACACGGTGTTAAGGTATAACATACGTATAATATGATACATATTAATATAATAATATGATACATTATATTAATTTTTTTTTTTTAATATTATACATCGAGAAGAATTTTTTTCCGGATCGATACGGTTTGCTTATTGAAAAAACATGTGTCGCAGAACTGTAAGTAGAAATGCGTTCTATTTACTTTTGTGTAATGCATTAAACGTACATGGACATTGGCTGTGGTGAGCGTATAGACATAAACAATATTTTGGCTAGTTTTGACGCATATGTACGATTTGAACAAAAAAGTGCCGAAGAAATCATCGTAAAATCACGTTGTCCGGTGTACATGGGGATACAATATGGCGTAAGACGTTTAAGAAGTAACGTTTTCTCCAAACGAATTCGATATTGTCATAGACAGCTACTGCACAGTAGGTTAAATATTATACGATATTATTTTTCTAATACAAGATATGTGGTGTGTATAATGTGGTAACAAATGCAACCCAAGTAGGTGTGTAATATAGTGCTCAGGTAGTGTTCAAAATCCATATCCTACACGGTGCGGGTAATTCGATAATCAAATAATAAAAAAAACCGTAAATCTTCCTTTTTTTTTGTCATTGTGTTACTATAATACTTTACCGTTTTAGGGATTATTTTATGAAGACATTTCGGAAAAAACACAAAACGATACCATTATAATCGGTCACACTAAGTGATTTTTTATGAAATTTTTCCGTACAATCGTTCTTTGCGGCGCACGTACAATTTTGAGAACGATAAACTCGATGCAAAACTAAAACGTTTTAGCGACTAGACTCACGAGAATGCGAAAAACGTCCGTTTCTCGGGAAATCATCGAAAATACCGTAACCGTGGTAATGAGCGATAATGATCGCATTTGATTAACGGTGCACCCCGTCAGGGGAGTATTGTACATAAGAATATTTTTCCGTTCAACAATACTCGTCGGAAATCACATGCAAACACAATTGATCATGTCTAAGGTGACCATACGTCGCATTTTTCGTATCTTTGTCATGTTGTCTACCGGGGAATCTTCGGGACATTAAAACGTCTCGTTTTTAGAAAGTAGTTTTGTTTGAGTAGAAGCTTTTTCTTATAGGTACATAAATATATATATATAATAAAAGTTGTTTATAATAAAAATGAGTCACTAATTAATAAGTGTAATTATTCGAATTGAATTTTCATTTGTTCCTTATGACCATAACGGTATATAATTTTGATAATAATTACGAAACTAAAACATTTGTAATCAATGCGATGAATATATTTTTCTCGTTTCGTCCCATTTTGACTTGAAAAATATATGGTCGCCTTACTGCATTACAGTGCGGTCGATACCGATATACCGGATCGGACGAATATTGACGACGGATTTGCAGTTCAACCACGTTTCGGATGCCGCAGTACGTCCTACAAAAATTCAACTGCTAAGTGCCGCTGATGTCATTTGCGTGTACACGTAATATCTTGTACGCGCGTACGCATCGCAAACGGACGCTCGTAAATCTCTTGCGTGACGCGTCGGACAACGGACGAAAATCTAGTTTTCGAGGACAGAGTAGGAGGAGGAGGATGAAAGGACAAAACCTATAATATAATAATAATAATAATAATACAATCGTGCGTACCTGTTCGAAACGTGTAGGCACAGTGTACGTGTTAATATAGGTATTATTTAATATATTACGGTCGCTACACGGGTGGGCCCGGTTCTGAATGGTTACGGCGGCTACCCGCGTACCACACCGAATACTACCGTCGTAACAACAACAATAATAACAAATACATTTTACGTGTACGCTTTACCGTTGATACCGCGGTAATGTATATCTCGTGCGCGACGACTAATGTATACGACGCCGTGGACACGCGACGTGTACAACATTTATACAGAGCGAGTGTCGAACCGCGGTTTTCCGTTGTCTTTGCCGTGCTGACGAAAAATCGTCGTGGCTCACCCTGTACACGTGCAGAAGAATGAGGGTTTTATGGTACGCACGCGTGCGCGTTCGAACGCGTCATCAGTACGCCGGAGAGGGTAGTAGCGTGCGACCGTGCGCGATCGTAAAAACCGCCGTCGCCCTTGGCGTGTTTTCGGTGCGTCGTAAAAGTTTACGGGCCAGAAGAAAAAAAGGCGGCGGCGTCATAAAACGGCTTATTAAAATCGGCCGCCATTTGCCAGTGCCCGGTACGGCGCATAAATTACCAGTTTATTACACACCGGCACCGTCTGATTTACGACCGACCATCGTAATATACGTGTAGTGTTTCTCCAAGACAAACGTATGCACAACGGTCCGGTCGGTCGTAGAAACAGCGGCCACTGCGCGAGCGCGAAATAATGCGTTTACAATATCGTTACGCGTGTGACGTTCTTATTATTATTATTTTTTTTTTTTTAACCGGAGGCGGTTTCAACGTTCGCGACCGACGCAAATGTTCGCATACGCCGCCAACACATTGTTCTCGCTCTTATCGTTCGATCGACTTTTGAACTCCGTTTCGAACAAGTCGCTCGTATCATTTATCACCGGACCGAGTTCGAAAACGACCTTACGCCGAATTTTAATTCGTTCACCACCGGATAAATGCAGTGTTAAGCTCGTGAACTATCAACCCCAGTGATTTTACCGTGACCATTCGCCCGGGTCGAAGGTGTTCGCAAGCCGTGTCCGCGCTTTACAACATCGACCCGTAGCACAGGAATAATGGGCGTAACACGGAAAAGAAAGGAAAAACAGAGAGGACCCGTAGGAATCGTAGAAAAAACGTCTAAGAGCTCTCGGACTAAATGTGATTGTGAAAAGGTGTAAAGGTCGTATTTCGAAAGTAAGTTTACAACACGGCTGATACAGTCTTCCGGAAAAGTGGGAAAATTTGAAATGACCACCACTGCAGGAGTAAAAACTGTGATTGGATAATTTTTTTTATTATTATTATTAATTGAAATCTGCGTAGTGGGTCGTTAAAATGCCAAAAGTTAAGAATATGAATGTCCGTAACATATGGTTTCCGGTGCTTCGTCAACAAAACTGGGTGCGTCACAGTTAACCTTTCGATCATTTTTTCGCTAAACCACAGCCGCAATCAGGGCGATCCGATTACTTTTCAGCTCCAGCATGATTTGGAATTTTGTTGGAAAAAACCGAGCACAATGGCAGCACAATAGTTTCATCAGTGCGCGGTGCAAACGGACACCATCTCGAGAACATTCATTTTAAGACAGTTTTGTTTTAATCTTCGAACTTTAAATGATATTTGATGTGCATTCTGTTTTCACGTAAATGCGTTTTTTTTCTTTTCGCGTGACATTCGTTTCAAGTCCTCCCGTTTTTTCCCAGGAGAGAACCTGCACACCTACAGAAACGTATACATAATGTACACGACGTGTATACGCGCACTCGACGCGTGTCGGTGCATTATTATACGGGTAACGGCAGCAGCCCGGGTACCCACTCGTGGTCGTTTTACCTCAAGCCTCTTCCTCCTCCGCGTAATGCGTTTCGCAGCTAAAATTGAAATGCCAACTCGCAGTGACGCGTCCCCTCGCTCGCCCGTTTCCTTCCCGTTTTTTTTGCCCTGTTTATACGTAAAATATTACCTGCATAAATCCATATAAGTACACCCCTACACGTACGCATGTACTGCAACGTTACGGTGTACGCGCGTAAGAGATACGCTTTCGTAACGACGCGTTTTTCCGCCACCACCATCGCCGCCGCGATGAGTTCCGACGGGTCACGTTTCACGCGCGCGCGCGGTCCGGCGTTTTGACAACAACATTATCCGGGTCCCGTTTTTCTTTTTAACAGACAACGACTGCGACGTAACATTCGAAAAACATAATATTACCGTATATTAACGTGTTATTCGGGCCCGTCGAAACGCACTGCTCGGCGGCGGCGCGACCTGTGCGGGTTTTAATGTACCACAGTTATTGCGTTCAATAATATAGTGATCCCACAGCCTGAGCGATAGGTCAACCGTCGCGTCGAAAACCAGTTGTTATACAGATGCGAGCCACGGATAACAGAAAATAACAAATTAATCGTATAAATCACCCGGACGAACGTCCCGCGTAAATCATGCGATAACAAAACGCCGGTTCGGTAATGAATACGCGCGCACACAACATATATGTTTATTATAAATCGGTTACGATATATTTTACGGGACGTATGAGCGCGCATTATTATTATTATTTTTTTAATTTAGCCGTCCAAATTACACGTATTAACCGGCTGTAACGAACGATCGGCTCGCGCAGTTCGTCTCGATTCGCGTTGCGTATCGTACGCTTTTCGTTGTTGATTTTTGCGCGCGCGACGGGATCGCGGCAAACTCGAAACGCGTAATGCGAAATGCGAAATGCGTTCGCGTCATACGCACGTGTACAAGCGCGGACACAAGGGAGGGATATTGTAGTTGAAGCCCCCCCACCCACTCTTAGACATTAGTTAGAACCATATCGGACACGGGTACTTAAAAAATTAGACGTAAAAAAGATTTCGTACGAATCGACATCCGCAACGAATCATGGCAGTAACTCACTTTACCAGGTCCCCAACTTTTTCCGTTTCTAGATCTTACGTGTGTACCTACGGACAGCCCCGACGAGAGGAGGGGAGGTAGTTGGGGCTGTAGCCCAGGGACACGGGACCTGACCAAGTGCACTACGTCTCGGTCATGATGTCGAGTTATTTATCGATCATCAACCTGGATCGTGCTAATAACCTACCCAAATAATTATAGCGTATGCTGTATAGTTATAGCGAGTCTACAGTAAAGTGAACACTACAATATTGTTTTAAAACGTAAAAAAATAACATTTTTAAGAAAGACCCATAGGTTAAAAATAATTATCTTCATTTAGTCTGTGGAATAACCATGGCTGCGATTACATAATCTCTGTGGTATACACATTTTAAAAGAAGACACTGGATGTTAGTGGCAAGTCGAATACCTCATGTGAGAAGGGCCTGGATCAATTTTCCCTGGGGCCTTTGATTTCTTTCCATGGCCCAGCGTACGGACCCTGCACGTACGTCGTTTTCGAAAACCAGTGCACTTTGGCGTTCCGAATTTTCGATTTTACGATGTATATTATATGCAATCATGGTAAAAAACGCGATACAGCGAAATAAAGTTAATAATTAATTTGTACGGTCGTATGTTTTTTCTCCAAGCTCGGCCATTGCATTCGTTCGGTCCTAAGGCGGAATCACTCTGTGCCGGCGGGTCTTACAAGCGGACAAATCAATTTTACCGAACGCGCGCGCGCAGGGTGAACACCAATATTATTACCGTTATCCGAGAGATGATTTCAGTGCAAAGATCCACGGCAAGCATACAATACATGATCCACGCACGCATTATGTCATTGTGTACGTGGTTGTGCGCGTGTGTGCGCGCGTGGACATCACTGCGGGCTTCGGCTAGTCGTTTCGTTTTTTTCGGGGCTACCGTTGCGACCGGATGCAATCCGTCTCGGACGAGGTGGCCCGAAAACCAAGACAAACGTGTCGTCGTCGTCGCGTTGTATAATGTAATGTGCCGCATTATGTTTGGTATTATAATACCAAAGCACAATATATATATACACATGTATTGACCTCCGACTCAGCACCCGAAGTCTCGCGCACAATACGAAAACATTAATCGGTAGCAGGTAAACATGAATCGATATAATGCACAACATTATACTATTATTATTGCTGCGAACTGCATGATATGGGTACCGTCTCGGAACGCGTTGTGTATGGGTACCATTATACGGGGTAGGTACGTGCCGCCGACCTTTTAGACGGCCGGACAATGCGCGCGAGACGCGCCACGGATCATGCACGACAGCGTATGGATTTTTTTCTTTTATTTTTCCTCCCCGCCGCCCGATAGGAATGATATTATTCCGTTTGTCAGCGTGAGACGTACACACGCACAAATAATTGCGGACGTATTCGAAGAATAGCGATTATTTTTTTCCCTCCTCCACCTCGCTCGCCCCTGCGAGGGGATTATTGTTTTTTTTCCTGAAGTTGCGTCATACGCTTTCTAATCGGGATCTCAGTTTTTTCTACAGTTTCCCCCTCCCTCCACTACTCGTTGGAATTATACTATTAATCTTCGAGGACGTGACACAAATAAATACGTACGTAAAATACAACACACGTCACCAAAACAAATCGAACACGCACGCGCACATTTTTTTTTTTTTACATTTCTTTTCGATGAACTCCGCGGGCGTTTATTTCTTCTGATTTTCCAGTCGTCCCCGAAACCGACTACCGATTTACAAAGCGCACGGAACCGAAACCGCGTTAAAAGGCGTCTCGACGCGATCGGAGACGCATTCGGTAACGACGACCACGATGATGGTGGTGATGGTACGCGTCAGGACGTGAGGACGGTGGTCGGGCGCTCTCGTGCAATAACGATCGTAATAATAATAATGATAATGATTATCGTCGTCAACGCCTGTCGAACGCGCGGTATCGGTTATTATTACGTACGTTTCGTCCGTACGAAGAATCTCTCGGCGCCGACCCCCGTCAAAAACGTATGCGCAGCGTTAGAACTCTTAACGCGGCCGACGCTCGCACGTTCGTAATAACACACTCAACGCACCCGGCCGACCGGCTTATTAGCCCGGAATATCGTCGGCTCTTTCGCCCACCCGTTCCCCCCGGTCCGGGTATCGACGACGATAATAATAATAAATACCGTACAAATTATATACGTGCGCACCGCAAACCCGACCTAAATACGCGGTGCGCGCGACCACGTTGTATACACAACGAAATGAATAATCATAGTGATTACGATCTCGACGGATACATATATACGTGCACGTACATAATTATGTATACATTTACATGGTCTCTCCTATCCGACAACGACCGCGCGCGCGTGTGTATTGTTCACGGTGTAACGACCTAAATATGTAGATTTATGAGCCATTAGCTCGGGATAAATGTCCGTCGGTGGTCGAAAAACCAGTCGTAAATTGAATTTGGAGACAACGCGTTTCGACCGCCAATGATTTTTTACCGTCAAAACAGCTCGGTGAGGCCGGCAATAATAAATAAATAAATAAATGATAAAACCGTTTTACTATTTTTCTTCGCACGGCCCGCAACGCTAGCGATAATATATGGTATTAAATATTATCGTTATGTTTGTAAGCGCGCGCGTACGACCGCCCGAAACCGATTTCGATGCTAATTGAGCACTCCGTATCGCCGGAAAACGTTCTTTAAAAAAAGGTACACGTTGCGCGTTTAAAAAATCTTTATTTCGTGTTTAACACACTGCGCGCGTCCGTTTGCCCCCGACTATTTTATGTCGAAAAATACGCGTTTAACAGTTTACAGCGTACACACATAACTATAAATGTATTTTTTATTTCGTCGTAAAACACAATCTACTTTGCCCGTGGTTTTTACATCAAGCAGCCCGGCACATACCGTGGTTATACAGTATAATGGTTCGTTCTTATCGCACGCTACGAAATACTAACATAACATCGAAACGGTATTTTCTTTTTTTTCTTCTCAAAAGGAATTTTAACATTTTTCGCCTGACGGACATTAAAACACACTATTGTTATACTCCGCACCAATGATTCTCAAACTGGGAGCCGCGGGCCCCTTAGGGGGGCGTGACTATATATTACTGAAGAGCCGTGAAACATTTATTTTATCTTTACTATTTTCTTTAGGATTTATTTGTATTTATATGTGTATAAAGTTTAACACTACGGCAAACACAGCATCCTCTCAGTTCTCGATTCGAAAATTCAGTTCTCGAAAAAAAAACGAAAAAAGTAAAAATTGTTTTCAAAGTGTGTTAAATATCATTCATCCAATGTACATATTAATAGTTTAGTTGTGTGAAATGGCCAAATGTAATTTTAGTACACAATTAAGGAAAAATAACTAACGACTTTGATTAAGGAAGCCTTGACGGTTTCACGTTAAATGTACAGGGCTCCGAAAAGTTTGAAAAACAATTTTCTACGTAACGAGCACCGGAAACTAGTGTACATAATATGTTCATATGTATATTATACATGCGACGTAACACTTTTTTCCCGTGTTCGAAGACGTGTATTGTCCTCCGACTACATTCGTATTAACTGCGATCGACCGCGTTTTAAAATCCTAGTTCGCTGGGCGAAGAACGTGTCGAACGAGTCTCGTTGTACAAGTACACACGGAAAAATTGCGTTTTAGCGTGTGCATCAGACGGGACGTGGCCCTTTCGAATGTTTTTTAATTTGAGTCGATTTCGCGGTTACGCGGCGAAGGGCACGGTTTTCAATCTCGCACAAAAGCATCACCGGGAGCGGCTGTCGTGTACACATTTTATACGTCTATTTTCAATGTTATTGCGAGGAAACAAAAAATGTTGGGGTTGATAATCGATCCATTCACAGTCCACGGTGCACCCCTTTTACTTATAATTTACGTCCGCTCAAGACTTTTTTGATGATTATATGACTGAGCGCACTACACATACAAGTATATTCTGTTGAACCATAATCAATATCTCAATTACGTACAGAGCAAAGAAAAGTTAAAGCAAACAAAAATGTATTGAAACAATAAAAAGGTAACACGTATCACGCTTCATTTTTGCCACGACCCAGAACAAATAAATCTTGTATATATTATCTTCTTGTACATTCAAAAATATTGTTGTTTCGTTGACCATATTTCTGATTTCATTGCATCTAAGAATTTATTTATTTACTTACTAATATTACAAAATAGTACGTCTCAGCTCGTTTGCATCACATACCTGGTTAAAGTAAATGAAACAAAAATTATACCGATTCTCTATGCTCACTTCGATATATATGTATACAGTTCTTGACTCCAGGAAAAATAACACCCTCAAACATGTTACTACAAACCAACGAATATTCCACAACTTGTTATACTTACTTTTGATGTTTGAATCTTAACCAAAATAAACATAATGTTGTACAAATATAATGTTCTTTGACTGAAGAGGCTAAAATCAATCCAAAAATTTTAAGTATAATAAAAAAAAAAATAAATAAAAAAAAAACGTTCTATGTAATGATAATAAATACGCGATTGTGTATGCCAATAAAAATTGTCGATGTTGATGTTTGATTATTATCATTTGTCATGTACCTTTGTATCAAAAACTAGTACGTAGTTAGGTATACCTATATATGTTGTAAATAGTTTATTTTAAATAAATATATTAACGTTTTGTAATTTTATAAAAATTAAACTCAATTAAAGTACCTTCCCATGCGTTATTTAAAAAAAAAAAAATATTAGGGGTGCACTGGAGTATCTGACAATTAATTTGGGGTAATCACTCCCGAGTTTATCACTGTGTATATATATATTAATATTATTACAATCGAGTAGAAAATGATCCGATTCGTTGGTCGTAAATACAACAGTTTCCACGGGACGCGACTCGGTATAATCTTAAGAAATAATTAACTTTTGTTCGAACTCGGATTTTCGATGGTGTTACGCCTTACCTTCGCGCGGTTGTCCACCACCTGCGGGAGGAAACTAAAAAAAAAAAAAAAAACGACCGTAATATTCAACTCTCCCACGCGATACGGTAAATTATCGTACACTGTTATCCAGTTTTAATAATAATCCGGAGGACGCCACGCGCGCACCGAGCACTTATAAAGATATTATACTACTACGTATTGTTGTATCATTTGTACGAAAACGGTAATCATCATACGCGTATCCACGGCACGACGCAGGTGTACGCAGGTATGTTTAATATAAAGCGTATACTATGTGTACAGAATATTTTAATAATAATATACATGTACACGTTATCGTACGCGCACGGGCGTTTATAATATATGGGCAGGAGGCGCGTATTAACGACACGTGAAGACGATAACGATAAATTTCGTACGGTCGGCGAGTGAATAAAAAAAAAAAAAAGAAAAAATACGAATAATAATAATAAACTACTACTACGATAGCGTACGGTTTTCAACCGTGTTCAAGGGACCGGACGCGCGTATGAAATAGGTACGACGAGCATTGGCGATCGAAACGAACTGGACGTGTCTCCTATAATTTATTTCACCGTACCTGCATAGTGCGTACACGTACGCGCGTGTAAACGGAGTATCCGGCGTGTGTACGGTTCGGAACGCGCGCGTCGTCGTAACCGCGTTGAAATTTTGTGGACGTGCCAGTTTTTATTTATTTATTTATTTTGTCCCAACGATATACATACTATACTACCGTAAACATGGTTGCGCAATAGACGTGAAGGGGAAAAAACGGCGCTTTTAAAGTCTATATTGGTTTTTTTTAATTTTTTTTTTTTCTTTTGCACAATTATACCCGGTCTAACGATGAATAATTGTAGTTCCTATTGATTCCGTTCGCGACGAGTACAAATCGAGTCTAGGAGAGACGTGCGCGTCATTCGAATATTCCATTACGGTGGTAATCACGATCCAAAACAACAAACGTCGTGTTAATGTAATAGTTACAAAACGTTTATGCGAATTTTCATTAGCACTTGTCGTTCAATAATATATATTGTCGATTAAGTTACAGCTTGTTCCAAACTTTCCCGGCAACTTGCCTTTTCGCCGGACCAATCAACATTGTAAATAACGACAACGCGGTTCGATTTTCGTAACCGTCGCGGATCAACGACGAAGTGCCTACCAGTTTAAATGAAGACGTTCGACTAACTTAAATTTATTGAAAATGAAATAGCTAGAATCAGAATACTTTAGAAAAAAAAAAACGTAATTGTTTTATCCAATAGAGCCAATAAGTGAATCAAATTAATCGTGCTTAAACCCATCATATGTATAAACCGTGCGGTGTGCGTATCGACCGGTCGCGTCGCGTAATCGCGTTATCCGCGATCGTGCGACACGTTCCGTGCTTGTATTGTTTATTGCGAAGTTGTGTTTTCGGAGACCTAAAACCGGACGTGTTCATTTTCACTAATTTTCGTGACATTTTTGTACAGATTTCAACTCGACAAATTCGATATCTTATGTTTTGTACTCGTACCTGTGTTGTTGGAAGGACTCGCGCATACATGCAGTGTTGACATTTATTCCGCGGGCCGTGTGAACAAGCCAAGCCAAGAGGGACGCTGGAAATATCTAGCTCGCTATTTCGGTTTGAAAAGTTAGCCCAGTGTGTCTCGGGAGTTTACCGATCTATACATTGCAGATCGGTCTTACAAGACGCGCCTAACTAGCTCATATGCGCGTTTGAACGAATCGCTACCACGCCGGAGCATAAAAAGTCTACACGTATGCATTGCAAACGTATACAAAGACTTTGGTGCACGCGTCGTTGTGTTATTACGTTGTGGGTGCGCAGGCACGCAGTGTTTTAACCTTATTAACGATACGGCGAGCACCTCGTAGCAGACGCCCCCGCGTGCACTTCGATACATTATACTTCGTACGTTTACTTGTAATACGTGTAATAATATCAAAACGCGATCCGTTATAACGTTGTTTAACATTTATTTGCCGTCCACGTGTCAAATGTTTACCTCTCCGTAAAGCGTTCTCGTTAACGCGATAAGTGTGCATATTTATACCGCACACACGCTATAATATACATAATGCACTACGTGTACGTGTTTGTGTGTGCGCGCGAATGTATCGTACTGTCGTGTAACCGCTGTCGTCGCCATTTTTTATTATAATCGTAATGACGGGCGAGATGGCCTATAACGACCGTAGGTGAAAGTCAATTATCGCGTCCCGTACACGATCATACAATGCATGCGTATAATATATTATACGCGTACAAACAGATGTGCAAACGATATGCGCCGGAATGATGTACGTTAACATTGTGCTCATACTCTGCCGGCAACGAGCCTTATAACAGCCTATAACTATAGCCTTCTCCTTTTTATTTTGTTTTTTTTTTTTTTTTTAACTTTTTTCCTAAGTCTGTTAATATTATAATAATATATATATTATACAACGCGTACTCGTGCGTATTGCGAACGCGCCGTCGCCTCGATCGTGCCGTGATAATAATAATAATAATAATAATGATTTATGGATATTACGCGTTCACGGCGGGTGTAATGTGTCGTACGCTGCAGATAGGTATCGACGACGGTACTCGGTGATAGCAGTAATAATAGCTGCAGCAACAACAACGATAATAATATTATTATAATTCGAGGAGCGTTTTCCGCGGGCCGTAAAATGTAAATTCGATAAATCGCGACCGGTTTTCGAAACGCAACACGTCACGCTGGACACCGAGATCGCATTAATATCCGTTTAATCGCGATATTATATGGTACCGCGGGCGACGGTCGTTGGACATCTATCATTATGAGTGTCTTCTATGCCTTGTTGAGCCGCAATGCAAACGTAGGGAATCTGCTGAACGGCGAACGGTGTTTCAAAATTTTCCCAAAATGACAACCTGTGCGTCCGATTTGTTTGACAACATTGAACGTTTGTTGGAATTTTTCGGTATGTTTTACCTGTGAATAGAAGCTTCGTGAATTAAGAATAAACAAATCTTCTTCAAGAGGAGGTAAACGTCGACGGGGGAAAGAAACGAACGAAAGTTTAGTACAAACGGTTTACATCATTTTTCATTACCATATTTCGCGTTAATATAAAAACACCGAGGAAAAATGTTCTCGTGCCGTTGGATATCAACTCCAGCA
The DNA here is from genome assembly GCF_003268045.1 of Sipha flava. NCBI lineage: Eukaryota > Metazoa > Arthropoda > Insecta > Hemiptera > Aphididae > Sipha > Sipha flava. Next base: position 88,571 of record NW_020272724.1, read on the forward strand.
GCCGATTTTGTATTGAGTTGTATATTTATACGTTTATGGGTATCATCGAGCCCGTGACATTTTTTTGTTCGGACAAATTGTATTCCGAGGAAAATCCCGATACAGCACCGATGTAAAATTTGAACTCATAAGATCTTATATTATTCGAAAGCAGAAAAAAATCATTGGCAGTCTTGGTATCACGCAGTACACGACACTCATCATGTACGATGATATCGAAGCCGTTTGGCGCAAAACAGCAACGGAGTGTCCCACGAGTGTTTTTCCCGTTCGCGGCATAAGCGGAAATTTAGTGAAATTAGTGGGGGGGCTGAGCATTATTTGCTTATTACACTTATAGGTACCCCTGTACGCAATTATTTATTTCAACAAGGCAATTTACAAAGTTTGACAATTTGACATACTCAACAATTTAACCAAAAAAACAATTAGGTGCTTTATCTTAAACATTTTTTGAGTAGGTATTCTAAACAGATATTATTAATTAATTAAATTAACAACCAATGCAAGTATTATTACATATTATTAATATTACATTAATTACGATCGTTCCAAGTCATGACAATAAGTTTGTAAAATCTAACGAATTTGATTTAATTTTTATCAATAATATTTTTTTTTAATTCAGTTATTAAAAATGCCTTTTACAATTATAATAATTATTGTATTTATAGTCACTTAAAAATGTTTTGGGCTAGGGGACTAAGACCATTTTTGAGGGGCTTAGTCCTCTCAAGCCCCTTCAATTTCCGCCAATTTCGTGGTGACGCAATCAATCAACCGCGAAGGAGGTGAAATTCAGTTTTCGTCGTCCCAGTCGTCTCCCGAATCAGTTACACTAGCAAAACCTTACGAAACGCCGCCACAATGGTCCGAATATAAAAATAGTTGGCCAAAAATAATTTTTTTGAATTTCAAAAAATTAAAATTTTTCTTTTGTATTTATTTTCTACAGAACTTAAGGTATACAACTGTACAAAAATAATGACATAATGTATTTATATTCATTGAAAAATAAATCATTAAATTATTTTAACTAATATTGCGATTTTTGGTTCGTAATAATTTCCTGATTAAATTGTCCCAACCAAATACAATAAAAGTCTACCAAAATGTTTTTGTTTGATATAATATCAGTTATTCGTATGTAATATATAAATTACTGATATTATTTAATGACCTAATTGTCATATAACGATTATAATCGACCCGTAATAATAGTGGAAATGTATGCATTTCTAAATATTACAAAGATAAATTCATACGTTTTTAAAGCTTATAAAATGAATAATGTTTTTCACCGAGCTTCACAGATATATTGGTATTATCTAATTAACCATTATCTATTGAACAAAAATGTGTAATATTTAGCTGCGCATTTTTGCGCAACTCATTGTAGTAAGCCGTTGAATTTTGGTGAGTCAATCATTTTATTGTAAACGAATTTTATTTATAAAATAAAATAATTTAAAAATATGTCTTTAATTCCTAAAATTACACGAATGATAGTAGTGATAATATTCAGAATAATATAGTTTATATAAATTAACTATTTTTAAATAAATTGTAATAACAAACATTTAAAAAGTAATAATATTATGTTATTTTATGATTGTCATTAAAAATATTTTACTCCCCATAAAACAGAATTATATTGTATACTTTTTTATTGCTTCATAATTAAAAAAAAATCAATTACGAATAAAAATATAGTTTAATTAATTTATAGTATATTATTGTTAACTAGTTTTGAAAAAATTAGATTTTTGCCTAACAATTTTTATTTTTAGACCACTGTGCTCCGTGTGTATAATAGTATTTGATAATAATTGTAGGGTATGTTTTAAAAAAAAAAAATAAAAAATACATCGGACCAAAGGTGTGCGCACAAGGGCAGCAGAATATGCACTCGCCAACTCCCCCCCCCCCTGGATGGTTTAAACAGATCCGTTAGAATCAAACAGTCCAAGCTGGCCACCGTTATACCCAATAAAAAACAAGTTGTTTATCCGAAAAGCACATTCAATTATCAAGCTAATATTTACCGCGTTTAAAATATATTATAAGTAAAAAAAAAAAAAAACACTACAGGCTTCTACAGTATACCAGTCATGCATAGGCTGTTTGTATGAAAATAAATAAGCTGGTAAAAATATTCGCTGCCTCGACTTGACATTCTGCGCACGGCCATAGCACCGTACCGTGGTACTAACCTAACCTGATTAATTGGCGGCGCGAGCTACCACTGGGTAAACCAGAAGACATCCATGTCCGGATTTTCGGTTTTAAAACGTTTCCGATCCATAGGACCCAACTCACATGCCGTTTAAAATCATAATCACGATTAGCAATATATCGTGCTAATAGGGTTCTGTCGTTCAACGTGTTATACAGTCAACCCTTGTTTCCGCCCCCCCCTCCCCCATATTTTCATCGTTTGAATTACAGGTACAGTGAATTGGGCAGTTCATGGAAGATAAAAGAAATAAATAAATAAATTATAAAAACAAAAAAAATGATATTTATATCACCTTGACAATCGATTGTTAATTGTTTCAAATGTTCAAATTCATTTCACTTTACTTTCGTCGGTTGACCGGTGATCACATAATATCATCAGAACAATAAAAGCTCTATATTTTTCCATTGTCTTACGTATACTGTTTGAAGAAGTCTGAAGAAGAAAAATGAACTCGTCGTCTAAAGATATCGTCTCTTTTCAGGTACGTAGATTTCCACGCCGCCTAAGGGAAAAAAATAGTATTTCGTTACATACCTAATAAATGGTGTACAAATAAACGATTTAGATTTCTTGTTAGCTTTTATGTTATATCAGTGCGGTTCACGGGCTTGTAAATATGTATCTTTAACGATGGCTCGAGAAATTAAACAATAGCCAAATTTTCTATTATAGACCGACACTAAACATTGTTTCGTTTCATGTTTCAGTCCTCGTCGAAGAAACGTACGATCAGGTTAAAAATGTTCGACTATTTCTTGAATGTACCACACGGAACACCCTTAATCGATCAGCTGGAAGAAGTGGCTTTTATTATGGGTAGGAGTTTGGTAACCAAAGTCGCACGTTCCAAGTTCTATTTCATTGTCCAGTACAAAATTGGATCTAGGAGCATATCGATATTTGGCCAAAACAAGATGGTATTTATATTATATTAATGACTAATACAATAATTTTACGGACTAACGATTAATTTTACTTTCAGTCTTGTATTGACCAGTGCGAGTTGGAAATGGTGTACATGCTGCAAAAACTTTGCAAGTTTGTATGAGTTCCTACTTTTTGACGAGACAGTCAACGAGGGAAACCGACACCATGTTTCTGCAATACAGTGTTGGGATCATTTCAAAATTCATATGATCACCACTGTTTCAGGCATGCAGTTTTGTCATACAGTTATTTTTTTTATATGTTAATTTTAACAGTTGTACACATTTTATGTACCTATACAACTTCCAAAATGTTTGAGGAAACTTAAAACGATTATTATAATATATATTTATATTTTGGCATAAATAAAATTGTCGTTGAAAAACTGTTATTTTCGATTTTATTATTATTTTATTATTTAGTAATATATATTACTGTCTATTTTTAGCATTTGAGAAATTTAAAAGATGTTTGGTACTCTTTTAAATTAGTTATGAAAAAAAAATAATTTGATCATTGAAATGCTCAAAAAGCTCCATCTCAACAAAATGATAATAGTAATAGTATAACAATAATAATTTGTGTATTAACATAAAAAAAAACATATTATAAGAAAAAAAACATAGCGCAATATTAATCAAACACAATTTATTTTATTCAATGTATAATTAAATAATCGATTATACGATTTGCTGCAGAATGCAATATGCTTATAAAATTTTCTCTAAAACATATGCGAGATATTGTTGAGTATAATATACAATAACGAACTTCCCTGTCGAAGTCGGTTGTGCGTAAGATCATATACACGTATATTATATGTAACGATTTTCCAATATAATATAACATGTAATTAATGTCGCCTCAAAGATGACAAATTTTAACGGCATTTGAAGTCTATCTTCGTTAGTAGGCATCGCGATATGACAATATTTAGAAGTTCCTCCGAGGTGAATCACACACGTATGATAATCAAATTTAATAATTTGCACGTTTTCTCCAGTGGCGTGTGTGCTGTGTAACGCGATTTACACGAGTTCCCATACCGCTTTCTACAAGATATTTAGCACCAGGTAATTCCGCTGAGTTTTGCAACTTAACGCAGAGTTACCGATTGAATTATTTAAGCCATTATGGCGGATTCCGCAGCATTCCGAGTCGGATCCGCGACACACGCGATGCAATTGTATAAACCGTAATGGGATTTTTTTTCGATTTTTTTACATTTTCGGCTTGATTTTTTTTTCCTTCATTTTTTCGTCCGAATATATCCGAATACGGATCCGTGTCGCTTTCGCGCAGACAGTGGAAGGCGTTCATCGTCGCGGCCGCCGCTGTACCGTAAATCTCGGAAAAGGCAAAACAATTAAGTACCGGATCGTCGCGATATGTGGTCCATAAATGATAATCTATTACGGGGACTGAGGACGGAGGAGACGTGACCGGCCGAATAAAATGTTTGACGCAATGTTTTTCTTTTCTCTTCTGTAAAAAAAAGGCAATTTTTGCCGATACGTTGTTCCGTTGTATACGATTTACGATCGTAAATAGAACGTGTTTTCCTTTTGAAATGACCACACAAGGCGTATTATTATTTATTTATTTTTTTTTTTTACAAAACCATCGTTTTAACGCTACAACCGTGACAGAAAAAGTAAAAAAAAAATGGTGGCACGTAACAGTTGCAATACAAACGGTTTGCGTGCTCATCTCGTAAAATCGAACCGCGCGAAATGTTTTTAATATTCAATATGCATTTTACGCTTATCACGCGCAAAAACATTATTCCGTCCAAGTATTTCATTAAATAGTTAAAATGTAGTGAAATTGACATTTATTGATGGCCGAGTTTTAAAAATTGACTTGTTTTCCAATACTTGCCGGTCACGTCAATTACCGCTGACATGGGTTATCCCGTAATGCATTTCGCTACCATCATAGGCTCCGGCGATGATTATGTTACCGTAAGGGTTGTAAAATATGCCGAAATAGTTCCGCAAAACCGAACGGTTTTTTTCCACCTCTTCTATTTACACTGCAACGTTTTATGGCCGTGTATATGCGCGTACGTACACCCTTCTTAATTCGTGTCAATCCAGTTCTTTCGACGTCCGGTAAAAGCTTTCGTCCCACCGCCACTCTCATCGCGTAAAATATGCCAAACGCCAACTACACGTATACGTACGCCGCGTGCACTTTTGTGAAACACAAAATCATTTAAGAACCGTTTTCAATCACGAAACCTTCCCCCAACAGAACCTGTCACAAAACGTTTAATAAGAATGTAGTTGATGCTTGCAGGTTCGATGGAACGAAATGACGTGCGTTATGAACAAGAATTGAAGAAATACACTGCGGTCCTCGTGTTTGACTCTCGTCTCGCTCCATTGTGCTATCGGCGCACGATGTGTGTATGTTATTATTCGTTGTATGATAATTTTTAAATTTGAAAACTACTATGATAAATCATGAAATTAAAAATAAATCATGTCTTTATAATGAGCATTGTACTGCAGTTCCGCGAAAAAATTTGTTGAAGCGATAGATTTTCGCTCATTGTTCGTGTTCATAAAAATAACATAATTTATTTTGATATCATTACATAGTTCGATTAAAAAAAAAAAAAAAAACTGTCATACTTACGTTGAACAAATTGTTATAACCGTATTACAATAACTGTTATGGAAATACATTTCAAATCGAATTTCATTATTTCGCGATGAATATTAAAAATGTTTTGATAAAAAGAAAAAAAAAATAAGAAAAACAAGACAAAGTAATACAAATACTCGTAAATGAACGTTTAAATAAGTACTTTACACACAGAAATAAATAAACAAATGTGTAGCCTTTTACTACAAATGTAATAACACTCCTGGCTATGTATTCATTTATTTATTTCTATACAGAAAACTATTTATTTAAATTCGATTAAATGTACAGCAAAAAGTTCTCTACCTATGCGTTAAAACTATAAGAATTAGATATTTTCGTCGGAAACATTTTAAAATGTAAATAATAAAATAATAAATATATTTGGCTGTATAATTGGTTTACCGAGATCCACGAGTAACTGATAAGCGAATACTCGAAAGATATATTTAACCGACTGCGGAATGTAGGCATCTCGACTTTATCACTAGCTTGTTGAATAATGAACTCGATAAACAGATAAACAGCATTTTTGAACATCTCCAAAACTACTTAATAATTGTACGTTTTCCGTTAGTAAATTACGCTTCTGTATTCTACCGGAGAATATAGCGCTGTGTACTGGATATATCTTCTGGAACGTAGCTCACAGAAAAACCAACATTATTTTTCACGCGTTCGTTTTTTAAATTGCCTAATTAAAATAACTTACGAATAGAATAATAACGATAATAACACACATGTACGGATGAACAACAATGCATTCGTGATGATGTATTATTATAGAAATGCAGGCACAACGTAAACGATGCAGGTACTATTATAATATTTATTGTAAACATTTTTTTTATTTTATTCAGGCGTCTGTTGGCCAACTGATTTTAATCGACATGATGTGCAGTTCGCGAACTCGATACACGATGGAATCACATTTTTATACGAATCCGTGTTATTCAATATAATTTGGAATTTAATCGGCTCTTGTCCCGTAGCCGTTAATACGGCCAAGCATTCGTTTTATTATTTTTTATTTTATGCTCAAGATGCCACTTCGTCTACCGCGTTTGTCATTATTCTTCCGATTTCGTGTTGAAAACACATGCAATTATCGTCGAAACGCAACACGGATGGTTTCGATAGACGTTCGCGGGACATACCATCGGGTATATTATTTTAGGTTAAGTTTTACACGTACGGCAAGGTTTCGTTTGGCTTCCCGTAAAGGTACGGTCTGAAAGACGCGACACGTCGCGACGACAAAACTATTTTATTCGGACCGCTATCATATATATAAAATTGTCAGTTTGGTTCAAACCGTTGAAGTGTGTACGCGTGTATGTTATTTAAGGCTTTCGATTTGAATAATAAACTATGGATAAGATAATTTTTAACAATACTATTCTAACTCTCCTATCAATGGACTAAGATGACAACGAGGTTAGTCTGCGTGATCTGCAGCTGCTACATTAAATTATATCGGATTGTTTTGCACTTCTTGGACCAATGTTTCATTTTCAGAAGACGAGAATACTATTTTTGACATGATGCCGTCGTGCTGTGTCGCGTGTGCACTGCTTCAGTAGCAGTAGTGCCGTCGGCCGTGGCAACCAAAAGTTGGCTTGTAAACTAGACAATACGATTTCCATAAAAACAAATATCGGCCACCAGTTACGCCTTGCAGGCCGCACCTTAAACCGTGACGACAGCGATGACAACGGCCGACGCGCATTGTATCCAGCGAAAAAGACTGTAACGATTGCTACATACATATGCTCCTCACTTACTCATATTTATATATTTTAAAAATTAGTAATAGATATTTATAATAATAGATAGTCCATGGTCCGTAGGTCGTATTTAAAACATGTATATTAGATATTAATAACTAAACTAAATCAATCTCTACATTTACTCGTAATATTAAGATCTCTCCTTTTATGCTCCCGAGCTACGGTATGATACATTCAAAAGGACTAAAAAACCTTTTCAGAGTATCATATATTTAACTGGTCAACCCCGACCACGTTACAAGACTGCCGTTTGACGCGCGCTTCGCGCATGATACGTCTACGGGAAACCTGTCAGGGAGATCGCCACTGCCTTCACGATGTGCCCGACGGTCGGAGGAAGAGCAGCAGTAGCAGCAGCAGCTGTCAACGCTCGCCCCGGGTGGTTCCGTCATCCGTTACCCGAAACGCAAAAACAGCAGACTTTTCCGTTTACGGACCGGAAAGAGCGTAAAAAATAGCTCTTCGATGGAATACCGTGACGTCCTTCGGAGTAATAATCGTGCACACATATCGTAACAATAAATTCGGTATACACCCTATACGGATATTGTTTTCACAGGATCAAAACGTGCGAAATGCAATTCAGATTCTCGTACGTTGTTGGTCTTGTCGGAACGCCATCGCGACAGTGTTGATCACCGGGTTCGATGCACTCAGGGCTGTAGCAAAGGGGATAGGGCCAAAGGAATAAGTGAAAATTTTGCAATTTAATTGTTACTTATAACTTATTACTTATAAGCAAATGTCATATTATGTATATTTATATTTTAATAAGTTATTGATTTAAATCAACAAACTCTTACATAATTATTTGAAAAATCATTATTTATATTGCGTTTATATTAAGTATACGATTTTTTTATGAGTATTTTCATTAAATTAAAATACTTAAGGGTGGATTTTGAAATTTCACCCCGGGCGCCATATCGGGGTTGCTACGGCCCTCGGTGTGGTCGTCAGTCACGTATGTTCACACCTGACCGGCTATTAGATTATTAGCGATTGAGAAAATGTCGGTTTGTCGAGGTTTGAAAATCCAGATTTTCGGAATCCAATATTCCATTAACCTATCGTGTTAATGCTATGATTGTTATGAACACTCGTTGGCGCAATATTGTACTCGACATTTTATTATTTGTGCACGTTGTTTGTCTGCGTCGGACAGACCTACAGACGGAGGTTTTTCGGTCCGGGTTTTGCGACACCCTCTGGGCCAGATCCACTCTGGAGTAGCTCTACGTATTGACGAACAACGGTAACAAAAACTCAATATCGTGTCGTGAATCATGTATTTCAGGAAAGTTCGAACTCCGAGGGAACTAATTCCTTTTGGAGGTTTTTTTATTTCAATATTGTTATTACATACTATAGTGCATAGAACTCCTTATTTTTATTTTCGTTTGTAAAGTATGCATCAGTAACTATAGACGATTGCGAAGAATTATAAGTAATGAGTTATTCATGCAATTCCAGCGGGTAAAAAATGTTGATATAAGTTTCCAAGTGACCCGATACGATCTTTCAACTTGTCAATCAGTATTTTATCAAAGTCAATCTATGCTGACCGAGATTCGAGACACACGTCAATTTATATTTTTAAAACTAACGACTGATTTCAACGATATTAACGAGCATAAAAATTTACAAATTTTTCTTCACGAAAAAAAATTAAAATAACCAAGGTTAAAACCAGCAACGAGGAACAGTTAAAGTAATGATCGATCCTTCTTGTTATTTTCGATTTCATCGAAATTGATTATGTGTTCAATAAAAGTTATTTCGATTGTATGAGTTGTCTATGAATTATTAAATAAACATAACTTAAATTATCTATAAAATATGAATATGTTTTCCGTGAATCTCGTAAAATGTTCTTGGATAGGTTCAATTATTTATGATTCGTATTTGTCAACTGTAACTTTATTATCACAATCAGTTTTTGCCCGAAAATTTAGAACATTTGATTGAAGTTTTTCTATTACGAAACATTATTTATTTTTACCAATTGTTTTTCATTAAAATACATTTAATTCTATCGACATCAGTTGAAATACGGGTCATTCTTGGACTTGAATTGTAGAACCGTTTTTACAAAATTTTGGGGGGTACCCGGACATACCCGGCACCCCCCAGTGCGTGCGCCAAAGGCTACGCCGACGTCCGCGATTGTTCACTCGTTATTTGTCACGCGGTTTCCCGAAACCCCACCGATGTCGTCACTCATTCGTACTACACCCTCGAACTGTATCGCGTTATTATTTTATTATTATTCTTATTATACACTCGGGGTGGTTTTCTACAACTATCGTCGTGTTAATATTTTGACACAAGTCCTCTCCGCGGGATTGTATTCTCGTCCAGTGGCGGACTGGCCCGGGGTGCTAAAGTGCGATCGCACCCCGGGCCCATAGAAAAACAAAAAAGGTTTTTTATATTGAAAATAATTACTTTATCATTATTTGCCACCATCACATTTTATTCTTATTATTAATTGTATTTATTATCAAAACATAATATTAAAATAAATAATACAAAAGTATAAATTGTAAATGATTAAAATAGACATAAGTACATAACCAACTATTGAATTCGTATTTCGTAGGTATATAATTTTGGGAATTTAAGATAATATAATGTTTCTATTATTAATTATTATCGTCTGACATTTCCGCATGCTATAAAGATATATATAGCATATCATATTATTATATTCGTATGGACACACTCACACACATTTTATATTATTACGACCGACAACGTTGACGAGTGACGATAACGTCGATTCGCCGATAACTATTCAATTTCGTTTGACCTGCTAAAGTACTGACTGCTGTCTGCTAGAAAAACAGGTACTTATATTCATTTTTTAAAAGTTTTTCTATCAATACATTTTTTCTATTTATTAATAATTATGAAATAATATACATAGATATTGTCGGCAGGCAGGCCCGGATTATACGTATTAAATTATACAAATTTTTTATAATAACTGATTATATTATTCTGTGATAGTGCACCGTGCACGTGCGTTTCGCCGCTTCGTAATTTGTTATCATTTATTGTTTATCCGAATCTCGTCGGGTACCTACTCGTTATTTCGTTTTGAATATTCTGTTGCTTAGTGATGATAAAGTATGAATAAAGCTTAATTAGGTTATTTATATTATATAGTGTGTTATATTTTAAATCCCAAATGCCATTATATTGGCAACGTAAGTTTTTCTATCTAACGCCCAAATGCCATTATAATGATAAGTCACCAAAATTCAAGTTTGGGTAGTCTAAAAATTTCAAAACTCGAAATTTCTCTTAATTTGAGTTTGTTTAATGCAAAGAACACATGAAATATTTTTTTTCCATCAGGTTATAATTCGGGACTGAAAGGGTTAAATATACCAGCGTTGGCCGTTCAGCACTTCAGCAATCGAGAATTCAAATATTAAAAATTTGCCATAAACAGTAAACACAAAACGGTGATCACTGACATTTCTATAATAAATTATTATTCTATGACATAAGTGTTTAATAAAATCACAATAAAATTAACGGTCGTCATCGTTGTTGTTATTCTTCCGACCACAATCAATACCAACGACGCAGTAAAAATAGATATGATACTCGTACAATTAATTGACCCTTAATCCAGGTCTGTGACGACACGATAGTCATATGTTCATATTTTGTTTTAAATAAAGTTAGTCCACATTATTTTAACTACCTATAACCTATATAAAAAACCATTAATGTTTTAAATTATTATTTTTTATCGAAATCAAATTATTATATTAGTATTAAATATTGTCCTGAAATAGTATATCTAAGTTTTATATTTGCATTTATATTTTATATTTACACTCCAACAGATGATTCTAATGAAATAAAAACAAAAAACTCTTTTTTATTTCCACAACATTTTTTTTTTAACTTAACGATGTTTATTTTTGTGATACTTTGAATACGATGCATTTAAATTAAAAAATTTGAAACATTCATTTTTTAGAGTTGGTATTGAAGTATACGCTTATAATGGCAGACAAATATTATAAGCACAAAAGTGGAGCTGAAAAACGTAAAATTCGGTCTGAGAAAGAATTACAATTATCGAGTAGAGATCCAAAACAAACAAAACTTAATTTTTTTGCAAGACCAACACATTTAAAAACCGATAGTACAATCGATAAATAAACCAGTAAATAGTGAACAAATCGAAGATGAAAGTAGTGATGACAACAATGGCGATGATAAATATTTCGACTTTTCTAAATCTAAAATTAAAAAAAATGATTGTGAAGAATGCATACCATGCGTTTTTAAACTTTTACAAAAATATAATTTGCATTCAGCAGCGTATTCAAATTTATATATATTATATAAATATATATTAACTCTGGCATGCACACAAACAAATTGTGAAAGGGCATTTTCCAAGTTGAAAATTATAAAAAACAGATTACGTTCAACAATGGAACAAGATTTATTAAACGCGCAACTTCTTCTAAGTATAGAAAACGATTATTTGCCTGATACAGAAAGTATAATTGATAAAATTTCAGAAATTTCTACAACATTTTCAAAATTATTACATTTTTAAAAATTATACATTTTATATACACAAATATAATACAAGATGTTTATTAATTGTTTTCAAAAGATAAAAATGTAACTATTATAAAAAAAATTAAATTTATTTTACACTATTAAGATTAAGTTTATACAGTCCTATTGTTTAAAAACTGAAATTCTTCTTATTTCAGAAAATAAGTATGTACTATAATGAATACATTAAAACAATTTGCTGAGAATAAAATAGAAAGTGCATTATATGTTTTTTTTATTTTATAGAATGTTGATAGGGCCCTAAAAATGTTTTTGCACCCCGGGCTTTTTTATTCCAGTCCGTCACTGTTCTCGTCACGCGCGTGACGTATTCAATAACGAAAACAATACGGTCACCGTTGAAATCGTAAAAATATCCGTTTGGAATACGACATTTTCGCCTAAATCTTTGCCGTGTTGCGTACACGCTCTGTCATATTGCCACCGCGTTCCGTACGCATAACATTGCAGTACTTACTTCGAAACGGGTCCACGACGGACGTTTTACTCACATTTAATTTGCAACGTTCTTCTCAGCGGTCCTCTGACTGCGCTATGCAGGTATGGGCGTCCCTAGGGTAGGGGGCAAGACGAGGCACTTGCCCCCCTCTAAAATCTTAAATTCGTTTTCCAAATCATTATCTGTATCGTGCCGATTTAGTGAACATAGATTACTTTAATATAACATATTTTGTATATACACAAGAAAACTATCTTTAATAATTATTGGACTGTTTTATCTAATCGTATATCTTATATTTAAGGAAAAAGAATAATGTATAAATAAAACGTATGAAAGAATCTTAATTCATTTTTTAAATTAATTTTGCCTTCCCCTCATAAAAAAAAATTCTGGGGACGCCCATGTATCCGTCTGACGACAACCAACACTTACGCGTTTCGTTTAAACAAACTACGGAGCGAATAATCGATACAACGAGTTTTTGTTTAACATTTGCATTGTCGGTTTATAAAAGGCGCTCCGCGGTTTTCGCGAAAGTTCAAGGCAATATTGGTTAAGATAGCATGTTCTGTAAAAAAAAAAAAAAATCGGTAAGGGAAGAGTCCGCAAATTCTAAAAAATCTTTCATCACGGGTCGGCGATCTGCAGAAGGTTTATGAACCGCTGCTGGACTAGCCAAAAACGTTGGACGCGCGTACAAACGTTTACCATACCATCCGCGGTACGCCGTTCGCCCGCGATACGGTATTTATCGGGCACGAGGAATTATCGTATCGCCAGCGGTGGGCCGCTGGAGCGCGCGTCGGTCGAGTGTTCCTAACCGCTCGGTCTCGTTTGCCAGTGTATCGGCGCTCCTGTCCGCTCGTCAGAGAGCAGTTGTCGTCCGACCGCCTTGACGTTTGCGTTCCGTTCGCTGTTCGTATTTTTCGTGTTCGCCCGTAGTGTGTGCTCTTCCTTTGGAAACATAGTGGTTTTTTTTTTTTTTTATCGCACATATTGACGAACCGCAAAAAGGAATAACATTAGTCTGTGAAGTGCGTTCCAATCGTCGGCCGTTCTACTATGGCAATCATGGACACGAATTCGGAGAGCAATCAATATCAATACATACAGGATACTTCTTTAGCTTCGGTAAGTGACGACAGTTTATTATTAATTATCGCTGACGCGCACCGTAATCGAGCGAAATGATTTTTCATGATTTTCAATACTTTTGACAATCTTTTCTGTTCAAAGATAATTACGTGATACATACGCAATAATATTACTGCTATCCGTTGATGTATCTAATAAATATTGTTGAAAACAAATAACATACAAATTAATAACGTTTAAATTATTGGAAATACACATTTTATAAAGATTTTGTCGTAGGTAGTTTTCTTTATTAATCCATGGAGTCGGGGACGGGATATACGTGGAAGAGGTGGCGATTTAAACATGGGCGTAAAACTAACTCAATTATTAAAGATGTACATTTTATTTTTTATTTTTCTAAACATGTCATAAATTAATTGCATCTAGAAAAATTAAATTTCAATAAAAATGTAAAAATGTTCGAATTAGTCTTTATTGTTATAAATGTATGACCGATGGTAATAAGTAAGATTTTATATTTAAACGTTTTTTAAATTGGTAAATCACGATGAAACGACATTGAAATAACTACGAAATGTCGTCATCGAATACGGATGGTATCTAACAACATTATTGAATTTATTCTACAACGAAAGACTATCTTCTAAATCTAGTTTATTGGAATTTATGTACGTACAAAAAATACCGTATTTTTACTTCTTCACTCTAGTATAAAAGTTCCTAGATCCAGCCCTGCATTTAGTATTAAATAATTATAGGATTTTGAACGTTAGTGGGATTAAAATATTGATGCTTTTAATTAATATTTTTATAATATTCAATTTTAAACAAATATAACTTAGAATTTTATTTTGATTTTACTATTAAGCTTAATCCAAATTAAATATCATATGTATCATTATTATATGTAGAGAATATCAAATAAAAGTCATGAATTTTTATAATATTATCTACATACTTTTAACTTCGTTTTTTATTGAGCTGCATTAATTATTAAAATTTTCTGTGAAAATATTTACGGGATTTCCGGACTGACATTATAAAGCACTCCATCAAAAGGTACTCGAAATTATAGCAAAAGGTCTATTCATTTAATTAATAATTTGGTATATTCACTACACATTATCAATAGTATATAGATATAGGTAGGTAAAGATTATTAAACAAGGAATTTCTAATTATTTTATGAATTCGTAGATTTTTTTTTTTTATTTTGATAAATTGTATTTTATTAATTTTTAAGTCAAACTGTTTTTTGTCGTTATTAATATCTAAAGAAGCAACATACAGGTAAATTCGTATACCCTATCATGACTCATGACAGATTAGTTCATGATTGTTGTACATTATGTATGGCCAAAATAGAAATAAAGGATAAAATATAAGGATAGAAATACGGTTTTTTTTTACTATATTCGGTCATTTAGAATACAATAAATTTGCGAAAACTGTTATTGAATACTACATGTTGATTTCAAAATTGGTTCTGTTGTTTAAAACACCATATTTTCTGTGCTTTAAAATTAAAGACTAATATAAATTATTAATTACCGGTAGAAATCGTTTGCTTTTCGATTACATTTTTTAAACAAATAACTAATCAGTAAACGACACATTATTATTAAAAATGCAAATAATATAGTATATTATTATTAGAACTGTGTTTACAATGCGATACGACATGTGACGACATCGGCTGTCGACATCTGCGTTCACACGTCAACTAATATTAATAATAATAATACTTAGCCGAAGTAGGTAAATTTAATTCAATCGGAAATCATGTCAATGTCATCGTTACTACATTATTAAAATCTTAGTACCTATGTAATATTCTTTAAAACTATTCGCTTACAAAGTATTCATTTATTGTATTTTATTTCCCTAATTAGTTTTAGACATAATTTTACAAACTCAGAAGTTGTCAACGTACATTAACGCTTTTCAAGAGTCTGTTCGTTTCAGTGAGCCTAGTCGACTACAAAGTTTTTTTCAAATAATTATCGTATAATAGCGTTAGTGGGGTATCGATGATAATAAATCAGACAATGGAAACAAACTATATACATTTTTCTAATCGGTTTTCTAAAGTTTTGATTTAAACTTTCATAACATCATAATAATAATAATAATAATATATTGCACTATGAATTCTGGTCACCGATCTGCAATACAGATATGAACGACTCATATCTGCGAGATTCGGTATTTTAAAGAAACTGCGTTATTATTCAAATTTCAACTATTAATGCGCGTACTACTGAACGATCTTGTGATACCGATACAATTACAATTAACGTTGTACAGTTCGGTACAAAAAAATAATCGTACGTGGTAAGATTGTAGGTTAAATTATTAACAACGAATTATTCTCGGTTTCAGACGGAATGCGCGTTAATGATCGTAATCGTTTCCCGTGCGCCGATGAACACGGAGCAGTCAAAATGTTAATGTAGTGCACGCGAAATATTATATTTATATAAATCGTAAATACCCTCCGGCAACGCGGTATACGAAGCGCACATTATTACGACTGTTCGCGTGTTCCGCATGGTAACGAACGCTTAGCAATTATAACGTAATTGTCTTATCCTCCCCCCCACCACTCTTGGGTGAGCAACCCCTGCAGACCCATCACGGCCGTCCGCCGACCGCAGCCGCGACTTGTTGCGCGCCCTCTCGACTAAAACCTACCCGTTTTGTGTGTTCACAGTTGGATTCGAAGACAAGCCCGCTCGCCATGCTGGTGCGCACGTGCAGCCAGATCGGAGCCGACCCGCCGATGGCAGCCGCGGCTAAGTCGAAGAAACCCGCTGCCGCCACCGCGCCCGTGGCCGCGGCGGCTGATAGGCCGCACAGCGCGTCGCCTGCAGCCGCCACGTACATGGGCCACGCGGCTGCCAAGCACCACCGGAACCACAACAACAACTACATGGACGAACCGCCCAAGCCGGCCAAGTTGAACTTCAAACCGTACGAGAATACCGTTTTAACGCCGTCGCCGCATCACCAGCAGCCGCAGCAGCAACAGCACAGCAACTCGCATCAACACCATCATCACCAGCCAAACGATGAAGACGGCGGCCGCCCTAAGAGTAGCAGCTCGGAGGACAACGGCGGCGGTGGCCAGCACAGGAAGAAGCGTAAATCCACGTCGCCGCGGGACGACTATCACGGCCATCAAAGCGCGGCCAAGAGCAGCCGCCGGTCGTCGTCGTCCGCTTCGTCGTGCGAAACGGCCGCGGCCCCGGACCCGTCCACCAACCCGATCATTCGGTCCGGACTGGAGGTGATGCACGGCGGCGCGGTGGCCAAAGCGTTCTGCCCGCCGCCGCCCATGCCCGCTCACTCG
>NW_020272724.1:110690-176489 GCF_003268045.1 Sipha flava
AAAAAAAAAAAAAAAAACAAGGAAAATAATTGATTGGTCGATTGTCCCTAGTTCGCTCTGGGTCCGTCATGTGAAAAATAGAATCCGCATTTTTCTCCGGAACCATATTATATGTTAATTTTCGTTTCTTTATTGTATAATTACGCGACACGTTTACACGTTTTTCATTGTCCTTTTTCCTCGGGTATGCGACACATGACTCACGACTGGTGCTCATGTGATATTTTTTTTTTAATCCTGTAATTTTCATACCCTTTGGTCGATACAATATAATTTTGATTATGTTTTTTTTTTTTTTTTGTTAATTATTGTAGACGTTGCATGTCATGCCACCACACACCGTCGGACACCATACTCGATTGATTTACGAGTTATTTATTAGCATGTAGTAGGTATTCTATCTCGTTTTATTTCTACCTTTTTTTTTATGTTTCATTTTACGGCCTCGTTGTTATTTTAATTTAACCGACGGCGTGTGTGATTTATCGTCGTCGCTGTCGACGTTTTTTTATATTATATATATTATATTATGTATTAGATTATTATTATTATTATTATCATTTGAATTATTTTTATCATGATTGACCTACTCATGTACAAACAGATATATGTGTCAAAAATAAAGGATAAACTGAAACATTATTCGTTCGGGGTTTTTTTTGTTTTATTTTACTTTTTTTTTTTCGTACCTCCCATCAGTGATCGATTCAATTGCGAGTAGTGGTGCTCTACGGCCGGCGATACGCGCACGGTGCGGTTTGTTCTCGATCGAATCGCGCATCAGTCTAATGTCACAGTATGGGTACACGATTTGTACGTATATGACGCTCGCCATAGTTGCATATAATTTACCAGCAATGTTGATAGCTCGACGTTGTCCGCACGCACACGATTTCGATCGTCCCAAGTGGAGCGCGACGGCGAAGTAATTATTATAACAATAACGCAACGTGTATTGTGTGCGATGATACAACAATAGTAATGATGTGCGATACCGGTACGTACTATTATTGCGGCGGCAAAACTCAATTAAAAAAAAAAAATAATAAAGGCGATTTCGGTCGAGCTACGTGTACAATTTATTCGAAAGGATACTGGAAAAACCCTTAGCCCTGAACATCGTACATTTAAATGGTCACCCCCCCCCCCCGACCACGGTTACGGTTTGTTTTTTTACCGTTCGCTTCGCACCAACACGTCTAGCACTGGTATCGGCGAACGAAGATTGCACATTCGACGGCAAACACGAAAAATCACGAAAAGATGATGACCACAAATCGCGTGGCGTTCGCGCTCGGCGACTATGCTGTGGACCAGATTTGATTTTCGAACGCGCTCTAAATTAAATCTTACGAAAACTTAAATGTCTTACCAGACGTTCGTCGACCAACGAAATAATAATAATAAAAAAAAAATATATAATAAACATTTCGAAATCTGTTAAACACTCGTAAAAACCAATAGTTGGTATAGGAACGAATAAACGAATGGTTTAAGCGTAGAAAAGCTAATCCCGTCGGTTTCGCGTTCACCCGTTGATGAATTTTCAATTCGAAACCCGGTCGCACTTAACAAACACATTACGATACTCCGGGCCAATTACCGTTTATTTATTTCTACGTGCGAACCGTTTGCTCGTGAGCCGTGCGCACGGATTTGTCCAGGTCACCATCGATGAAAACCCTAGTCCGTCGATGGTGACGCGCCGCCGGGGCAATCGCAGTATCCGTCTCGCGTTATTTTACTGATGCGTCCGCGTCGAGTCAAGACCTCGAAAATAAAATTAAAATAAAAATCGAAAAACCTCACTTGCGGAGGTGAGGTGAACGGTTTATAAAACGGTCACGTTGCGAAAAGTTACCGATATTTAACGTTACTCGTAACGTCTCGCGTCGGTCGGTTGTCTTCGAAAAACGTTTAACGTCACAATTCGCCCGTTCTACCCGGCTTCTCGTGTGCAACGTGTTTTCGCCGAACATTGGCCCGACGGGGTGCGATCCTGTGTCGTAATGTTATTTTGCTGTCACGATTGCGCACGGCATTGCCGGCGCGTGCGTGTAACTACAGCTCCGTACCAGGCGCTTGTTTTTTTTCTAAACGATTTTGACTTAAAAATAATGTGCAATAAATGGTTATGTAGCGCATATCGAAGTTCGTGGTTACCACAATACGATGTTTGTGGTGTGGGGCGATCCTCCCGTATGTTACGTGCCTGCATAAAAACATATTTAATAATTCTACCCTGAATTTTTGGAGGACTTTGAACCCCTAATACCTCCTTGCTTACGCGCCTGCCAAGATCCAAAATATTCTTAGATACATATTATATTGTTTGATAAATTTTTTATAAATTTATACCGAAAAAATTAAAATTCACAGTAATAACAAAATAATAAATAAATTTTAATCTTATATATCTCATCTGACAATGACAAGAGCCGTAAGTTGGCCACCCCTGGTTTATAGTAATATCGTTTCAACGTCGCTTTGATAATTGCGCATCGCGCGATACCGTAATTATCATTTTCGTAATAATCATTATAATCATCATCATCATCATCATCATCGTTATTGCTGTCCTGCGATGGATTTTTCGACCGCGAGCGCTTAACCGCCACGCAACCGCGTTCGTATCGGGTCATTATTATTACAGGTTGCAGTACTGTTTGACATCGTTCTCGTCGTAATCACTGGCCAATGGAACGGCCGCCGGCGTGGTGCGTAAATTGTACGGGACACGTTAAAACTTGTAAACGTTTCGTTGTTAAATCAACGTACGAACAGCGGAGGGATGGGAAGAATGCGATCTACGGAAGACTTCGGTCGGTCTGCTCCTCCGTCATCCCCGATATTTATTAACTCAACATCCCGCAACGCGTAAAATTTCTTAAAAATGTTATGATTTAAAACTTTTTCTTAACAATGAATCGACAGGATTTGCGAGAAAAAAAGAATAACAAAAAAAAAAGAAAAAAAGAAATGGGTTCAATATTTGTACGACGCACTTGACAAGCGTATTGGAACCGTTTATTTATCAAATCATGAAGTCAAAACGTTATAGAAACTTTGATTGGTGTAAAAGAAAAAAAAATAAAGATATTTCTTTTCGAGTGCTATTATTTATATTTTATATTATATCCCTCCAATAATGTCGTTTTTATAGGTTCTACCGTGGCTGCACGACCACCTCATTTATCATTGGGGGAAATGTCAAGGACGTAAGGAAAACGACGTATATGAACGTTTCAACGTAATCGCTTTTCAATTTCACTAATATCTGTAACGAAATCAGAACAAAACGACGAAATAATACACTATTTATCACTGATACGGGGAAAAAAAAGAAACGAACAACAACTCTGCCGAGTGTTGTAAAATGTCTCGATATGATTACTTTAGACGGGAAACAATATTTGTTCGTGCTTGTTGAGAACATAACATTCAACATTTCAACATTCACCGAAAACGTATCGGACTCCTGCGATACATTACGTCTTAAAAATAAATGTTTAACATCTGTTTACGTCTAAGGTGGAATTTAATGTATTTGTTAGCATTAGTACACGACGAATAGCCTTTTTACCCAACCGAAATAATGGCGTGATCTCCTAATGGCAAGTAAATTACTAGTGATATCGTGAAAAGAGTTCGGGCGATTGCAGTCAAAGGCCATTGCGGTTTAATGCAATTCGTTTATAGATATTAAATATTACTATTTCTAATCGATTTTCAATTTAACATGGCTCGTATAAGAGTTAACACTATGCAGGCACGCAAATAGGTGTTTATTTAAGGGAGGAAGACCGATTAGCCTTCTTAAAAATGTTAGACACTCGAATAACGCGCGATAAATTGATATATACCGTGTACCTTAATTCGTGATCACTACAATACGATTTTGGGTGGGGGGGGGTAGATTACTCTTTTGCGCTCGCCCTTTAAATAACACACGCCTGACACTATGCTGACGAAGGATATTATCCACTTGAACCACGTCGAAGAACACATTCGAACCGAGCCCACGGCGAATCCCCGATAACAGGGGTGGGGCACAGCAGAAGACATTGTTGTGCAGCACATTGTACACGTACGCTCCGTAAGCATTCGCAGTAATATAATACCGATGATCGCAGTCGCTTGTCTTAGCTTATGCGCTCCAGCGATAATTTACACTTTCCCTACGACAATATCTGAAAATCGTGTGCGCCTGCCCACACGCTTACACACTCGACCGACCGAACGTGCGCGGACTTGCCCGCAGCCGTACGCCGCGCGCAAGTATCGTCAGTTGTACACCGCTATTACTTCCGGTCAAGTCAAACATCCGGTTATTATGCATATGCATGTACGTGTGTTGATTAATGCGCGACCCGTGGGCATGGGCGTCACTAAAGTCCAAATTTTTTGGTAGCAACGATTATTCTTAGAAAATTAAAAAATAAACTGTTAAAGGTTTAACATGATAACTGGCTAACTCTACTTAAATCTTGGTACGAACGTATAGCGTATTCGCTGTCTTCGTATTGGACTTATCACGAAATATAATTATTTTAGATACAATCGCAATAATAGATGGTCTATGTTCGTACACACTTGAACGATGAATTTCGAATTTGTTTTTAAACTCTATAATTTATTTGAGGGTACCGAAAAGCGCTGCTTACGAATTGCGTCCCGTATAAAAAGGTATAAAAAAGTATAATACTAATTGCGTCCCGGGTTTTTCTTGAGCACGTCTGAATTGCGTCCCCATTACCTGTGATATCTTTAAAGTCGAAATTATTGGTTATTACTTATTATCAATTTATTATAGATTTAATAAAAACGATTACGTTAAAACTTTGATAATTTTATAGTGAGTTAATTTATATAGACAAACACAATTATTGTCGCAGTGCAGTGTAAACGGTTCACTTATTCACACGTGTTACTTTTTTTAAACCAAGTTTTCAACTTTTAACAATCACTATGGCGAGTGAAATGAAAACCATGTTTAGCGAAAAACAAAGGGATTTATTTGTGATTGGTGCGTACAAATTTCGCTTCCACATGTACTTAAAAAAAATAATCTAGAACGGTGGTGTTGTTGTAAAAAAACCTGTACAGCTTATATTCATTTGAACTCCGATAATGAAGTAGTCAAAAAAGTTATTGATCATAGTCATGGTGAAGAAAACGAAATATTGAACCGTCAAATCGTGAGTAATCAATTAAAACGAAAAGCTATCGACGATATTTGCGAAAAACCAAGTAAAATCATTAGTCGCGAATTACTTACACATGATGTAGATACTTTAACTACATATGATTTACAATTGATCAGAAAAAATATGCATTATGCACGATCGTCTATTTTGCCCAAATTACCAAAAAATTTGGAGGAACTTCAAACTTCATTAGACAATATGAGCGATTTCTTATTAACCAATTGTAGTGAAAACTTTTTGTTGGTAAATGATAAGGAATCTAATATCTTATTATTTTCTTGTAAAAGTAACTTAATGTTTTTTAAGCAATGTTGATACAATTTTTGTTGACGGAACTTTCAAAAGTTGCCCAAGGCCTTTTTACTCAAATCTTCACAGTTCATGGCTTACAAAATGATAAATATATACCACTATTATTTTTTCTACTTCCTGATAAGGAATTAAAAATCTACGAAAAGGCATTTTTCCACATTTTGTCTGAATGTAATAAAATCAATATTATATTTTCTCCAAAAAAAGTGTTTGCAGATTTTGAAAAAGCAATACATTTGGCTATTTTATCAGTTTGGCCTTCAATAACTCTGAATGGCTTTCAATAACTACAAATAGTTGTGAAGCTTTTCATTCTAAGCTCAACGCGATGTTTTATAATGCACATCCAAATATTTTTCAATTTATTGATACTATGAAGAGGTTACAAACAGATATTTATATAAAACAACGTAGTATTCACTTAAACAACCGCACAACCTCGATAATTAAAAAAGAACAGTTTTTAAAACAAGCAATGGCAGATTTTGAATCAAAAAAAATTAGTAGGTTTAAATTCCTAAAAAAGTTATCTTTTAAATTTTTACCGGTACTATAACATTTTTATAAAATTAAAATTACAAAAAAAAAAACAATACATTTTTCACCAATAACGATATTATTTTTTATACAGTTACAATTTTTTGACAAAATACAAAAACAAAAATAATATATTAAGCAAAAATAATATTTTTAACCTACCTGTAGTAGTAAACTAGTTACTATTACTACAGACAGTCCTAAGTCTGTATAAAAATGGGAAGGGAAAAATTGTTTAGTTTTTATAATATACGAGACTCAATTGGTACCTATAAAAGTTAAAAAAATTCGGGACGCAATTAGTATGACCACCAAAAAAACCCGGGACGCAATTAGTATGACCTCCAAAAGAACCCGGGACGCAATTCGGAATGAATTTTTGCCGCGGGACGCAATTCGTATGCAGCCCCGAAAAGATACCCCTGCTACCTCACAACAATTTCTGGGGTAGCAAAGATACCCCTCGATACCCCTTAGTGACGCCTATGACCGTAGGTATGCGATTATCGACGCCGGCGGATGTAATACATTATGTACGTTCAGCATCCGGTTTTATGGGCTCATTTGCGTACATATCCCGCGGGTTTGGGGGGGGGGGGTAAATTTCGGATTAATTTATTTTATCGACCCGGACAACGCGATACAAACTTCTTAGCGCTAAGCGACGTTACGATCTTATATAGGTGTCTATATCGTATTTATATGCGATGTGAGTTTTCCGCTTATGATTTTCGATTTCAACGATTCGACATCGTCCGACGTTGAGTTCCGGTTAGCAGCCCCGTCGTCCGTCGGTCGAATCCGTTTCGACGGGAACGGGAGCCGCTCACTCGTTTTACTCGACGAAAAGTTTAATTGCGCTTAGTGCGAGGAAGGTGTGACACCCTGTTGTGTAATCCCGCGCGCGGATTTCCGAGCACCTTCGTACGAAGATCTTAGCAACACGAGTGCACGCATATGTATTTGTTTATTATTTTTTACATCCGTTTTGTCGCATAGGTTTCACGTAGTAATGTTACCTGCACGTTTTCGCAGTGAGCGATCGTATGCGGGCCGACGACTCGGGTCGCTTGGTTTGTGAACAGATTCTCGTTTTTAAGGACACATTTCCACGGCTGGAACCCGATTGAGCACGATTGCAATCAAACGATAGGAACCAAAAAATAACACAAAAATCACACGATTGAGCACGAAAATAAGTGCGACGTTGCCGCTTTGTACCGTAGAATATTATTCGGTGTACTTTATTACTGTGCATTCAAGATTTTTTTATAATTATTATGTAATTACATTTCAGATTTGTAACGATTATTTCATAATTCAAAATTTTTACGGCTCAGGTTTCCTAAAAGAAATAACTCTCCAATAGAAAAACGACAGGACACCTTTTTCTTTCGCATTTTTTATATTGTTGATGTATAGAGCTCGGTGCGTCCGTATTATTATTACAAAATAAAATGGTTACACGTCAAAATATCCCGGTTAAAATATCCCGGACAAAATATCCCCGACAAAATATTCTATGACAAAATATCCCGCGTAAAAATATCCCCGAAAAAATATCCCACGTAACTATTAATTAAAAATGTAAACCTTTTTATACAAGTTACATAAATATTAATACATTTATTGAATACAAAAATCAAGACATTTTTAAAATTATATTATAATGGTATGTTTTTCGTCAAAAATTATTACACTTATTATGATAATTTATAATATAAGTTACATAAAGATATTAATACATTTACTGAATACAAAAAATGAATTAAAACATTTATACTAAGTTATGTGCCATTGATTTTAAATATTTGAATATAAATGAATGAATAAATGAATAAATGAATAATACTAGATTAGATAAAGTGCGATTGTTACTTCTAATCGCAACAGTTATTATATTATATTTCGTCGGGGATATTTTGTCGAGGATATTTTTACGCGGGATATTTTTACCGGGATATTTTGTCGTGGAACCAAATAAAATACATTTGAATATAATTATTTATAATTAAAAATCTTTTATTGGATTTCAATCACATGTTATAACAACAATTTTTTTTTTTTTTTTTGCTAAAAATATAGCACTCGTACCATTGTCATGAAAAAGGTAAAAATTTAGATTTTTTCCTTAAATACTTATTTCCAACTTTCAATAAATATTTAAGTAGGTTGTCAGCATTTTTAAATTCGGAGTACTCACGATAACTCTTTATAGCGGTATTTTTAACGCACGGTAAAGTCAAGGTGCACGCGACAGTTTTCGGAATATCGCGCCATAATTTTACTGCGCGACACTCATGTGTTGTGCTATATTCATTTTAATGTACTTTAACAAAACGCGCAGTAAAATCACGGCGCGGTAAAAATGTCGCGCGTAAAATAACGCTAATGTGTTGCCAGTCTGTTTAGTTTTGAATCTGACAACGTTGCACACAATATTTTAATTTTTTTTACCGTGCTCAAACGGGTCGTCATAAAGGTCGGCCGATAACGACCGCGCTCAATCGGCTATCACCGATTTTCACATGGCAAGATCGTAACGGCTGTGCATTATATTAACGTTGCGCGTGCGTGCATAAACCGAAGACCGTACAATATTACGTTGTTTTACGGTGCGGTGTGCATTTCTTTCGACGATTCGATTTTTTCCGCACCTCCATCGTCAAAATAATCCGAAAAGAACGAATACGTGTCTCGATGACAAACGTCTCGACGACGGTAACGCGGTCGGTTTTGGTCTGTTTCGATAATATCAAATACGTTCGGTACAACGGACATACCGCTAAACGGACGTGGCACGTGTACGACGTGTTGACCCGTAGCAGAAGGTTTACGTCGTCGGTCGCGAACGCGCAAAGAGTTCGTACGAACGTTCTCGGTAGCGAAAGTTTAAGTCAAAACGAATTTTTCAAGTTGTCCCACAAGTTCTGAAGTCGCGCACATGTGTACAGTACGTCACGTTGGAACGTGATCGTAAAAAAAAAAATAAATAAATAGAGTTCCCACCGACTTTGGCGTACATTATATACGTGTATAACGTTTTAATAAAGCCGTGTATAACTTTAAATTTGAAATGCACCGACGGCACAATATTGTTAAGTTCAACAAATGTCAAAAGTCATAATCGACAAATTCGTTTGATGGGTTCAGACCGCGGACCGCTGAAGTATCGTGGGCTGCTGTTGATTTCGCAACGCGCAAGTTATTGCGATTTTAATTTCAGGTCCATTATACGCACCCCAAGTCGTGGGTAATCGCGGATTATATCACTCCGTGCGGTCTGTACACCGCAAAGCATATTTTAACATACAAAGGTTAGGTTAGCTAGTGCCCCTCCCCAGGTGATAATTGATTGCTACCCAGTAGGCGATCGTGCTAATAACAACCTACACATTCTCATAACGACCGTAGGAGTTGATTTTCCCCGTACGTTCCTCTGCAGAAAAACACCACATCTACGAACTACGATGGTAGACAATTTTATTTGAAGTGCCACCTAGTGAAAAGTACTTGAAACATGTTTTGTCACTCCGTACAATGACCATTACGAACCTGCCGCGAACGTCGCTCAATTATACACGTAAACGATCCTGCAGCTGTACGGTGATCTAACGGTTCAATAACGGTTTCTTATGACGATAAAACATTGTTTTATAATTAAAATTTATTCTCCACGGGTTCAAGAAAATAAATGCCAGCTAAATAATCAGCGTTGATACAAGTGAAAACTCCACAATCACATCCATCAATCTGTGTTGGACAATCATCTGCATCCATCAATTGCCATCCGTTTACGTCAAATATTTTGTTCTTCTTGTTTTCAAACTCTTCCTTTAAGTAATCGGAAATTATATTCAAACATTAGGGATTTTTTCCCATCAAGACTATCATAGTATTTTACAATTTTATCAGTAAAGTTAACACAAGTAAGACACCAACGATGGCCCAAGTGGATGGGAATGAACTTTTTTTTTTTGCATGCAAATATATCTTTTCGCCTAGACCACCGATGGACAGATCGGTATCCTTGAGAACTGTAAATAATATTATTAATAAATCAATGAAACTATGTATCGGTAAATAATCAAATCACGAAACGATTAATTCGTTTCTAACAATTATACTTAAACACGTTTAACCAATCATCGTTTAACCAAGCTGTTGGTGAATATACAATTTGCATGTCGCTCTTCTTAAAAGTATGTTTCTCTTTTACAATATATTCGTTTTGACATTTAACGAATAATGATATCTAGTATTTTTTTTACTATAACTTAGAAAAATGTCGTTCTTCTCTGGGGATTCAATTTTCTCAAACTCTTTTTTGATTTTATCAAGTTTATGTTCAAAAGCTATTTGTTTTGCAATAATTTTGTTTTTCTGAGTACTTGTTTCTGGTATCTCCACGTTTTCTTTGTCAGATGATTGTGACAAATTAGACTGACAATATCTATCGCGAATGGGCGTGGCAAAAAGAATAGTAACTATCAACGCTTCAGATTGAGAATTATCGCTGATTTCAATTACTTCTAGAACACTATCGTTCGTCCGTGCTCTTTTATTATTTATAATTTCATAATCATCGTTCTTACATTTAGTCGATTCTTTGAATTCAGTTGTTTCAGTTCTATTAGTGAACCGTTTATTTAGATCCCATATTGAATTTGAGAAATCCATTACCTACATACGTAAAGATAACAAAAAGTCTACACAACTGAAAAAAAAATGTAATCATTGCAACTGATATCATAAATTTTTGTTTTTCTGTCACTGCAGGTCTAAACTAAAGTTATACTATCAAACAGAATTATAATGTGTTTTGGAAACAATTATTCACTTCTCACACGATTCGGTGTACTTGCAGTTACAAATTATAAATGAAGAGAACAATTAAATGTAATTCATAGATGTTCCAACAAAATAGAAAAGACGAGTCCGTTAGTTAACAAATGTTATCCGAAACTACATAATGACACCAAAATAAACACGACAGTTTCTATAGTAATAACATGATGTTTTTGTTATCAGCAGTCGAAATGTTTATTTTAAAAAACTATTGATTTCAAATTGATTATTAGTATTCGTTCATTTAATTTAACCATTTTAAAGAGACTGTTGAAGGATTCCGATGATATTTGGCAAAAAATTACGTAAAAATCGGTAGTTTTTGAGTCTACGACTCTTAGATACTCGTATACCAACACAGTGACGTATACATCACTTTTGTTTGGGGGGAGGGGGATTCATTTGCAAATAAATCATTCTTTTTATTTTATCATTATTTTTTTTTTTTTATACGTTTCTAACACCCTCACACTAA
The DNA here is from genome assembly GCF_003268045.1 of Sipha flava. Taxonomy (NCBI): domain Eukaryota; kingdom Metazoa; phylum Arthropoda; class Insecta; order Hemiptera; family Aphididae; genus Sipha; species Sipha flava. The sequence goes on from NW_020272724.1 coordinate 122,070, forward strand.
AAACATTAATATATAACGTTTAAAAACGGCCTAGGGAGCGATTTGATCCCCATGCTCCCCACTTGTATATGCCACTGTACCAACGAATGTAGTATAAAGATCAACTCCAAATTAAATTTATAAGTATGACTCATTACATCGTTACTCAGTTCATGATTAGGTATGATTATAACACAAAATATTAATGCATTTTTACCAAGCTGTAATGAAGTAACTGTTTAGTCTAAAGCTTTCTAATATATTTTCTTTGTTGAACTGAAGGAATATATGTGACGTTTTGCGAAAAAAAAGCTAAGACATTTGCAATGATCTCTAATGATCACTGGTAAAGATTGCGTTAAACGTAAGCAGCGCAGTCGACATTCGTTGCGCGTGCTGTTGAGGACGCCGAAGACAGGCGGAGACGCAGTGGAAGCACTGCGTTAACGGGCTACAGGTCTCGTACATCATCTTGGAAGATTAAAACCTCCGAACATTTAATTTCGTCGTCGTATTACATGTAGCGCTTACATACGTGCACAACGAGATGGTCGAATTAGAATTTAAGAAAACGGGCTTTTTTCGAACAAAATTACACCGATCTCGAAAATAATGTACTGTACTCGATCTATCTTGCGAATAATCTAGCCACAGTTCCAGTGGGACGATAATAATATTTCTCACAGTTATATTACACATCCATGCGATTAATCAAAATAAAAAATAAAATAATAATTTACATAATAATTATGCTTTTGCGTGTTAAAACAACGGTGTAATAATAATTAATGTACAAGAATAATTATTGAAAGAAAAAACAATCGTTGTGTAATGTCCAACCACTTTTTATGCCACTTTGACCAACATTCAAAACGTGTTTCCATCCGTGTCAACACTATATGGCAGTGATGCCCAACCTTTTTCCTTTGGCGGGCCACTTTGGTAAACAATTATTTTCAAGGGAGCCACAAAGTAAAAGAGTACAAAAATAATCTTATAAATTGGACTTGTTTTCTTATCTTTTATTGTTTATTGAAAAGCGGTAAAGCACGATTCCGTACGTTTTACCTTTTTGGGAACACGATTCCGTACGATTTCTAACAAACAATGGATTATAAAATGATCCCAAAAACAACACAATTCCGTACGATTTTTCATGCAACGTTGCCATTTATTATTTATTATTATCAATTAATTTTTGTCATTTAAAAATAAAAAAATATAAACATTTAAAATATATAATTTGTAAATGGTTTAATAATTATAATTTGATACCTTGGTAATTAATACAAATACTTGATAAATATTTTATTATATTTCTATGATTTAAAAATTTGTTATGTTCGGTTATTGTGTGATGTAATCGCTGTTTGTCGGCTAAGGCCATTTGATTCAAACGTCCTTTAGACACAGATCTTATTTTCGTGCAAGTCTCTTCTTGTGTTTCCTTTAGAACTGCTATAACCAAATGAACTGAAGGGTGTGGACTATGAAACTGGGCATTTTTCCTTTTTCTGAAGTTATAAATTTAACTTCATTTTCCATGTTCACTATTTTTTATATTTTTATAACGCATCGCACTTTACGCAAAACGATGTGGTTATCGAGCATGCGACGACTAGGGAAAATAAACATTAATACCTATCTTAATTTATTATTAAGATATTATGTCGTATGCTGTAGATTATCAGTAGTTTTGGTTTTGATGTACCTACATACACGAATATATTCTTTTGTTACTGATAAACTATTTTGTAATGATTAATAACCATATCAAATCTAATAGTGTTATTGCGATTTACTTTAAGACGATGTTGATGTCAACCGATACTGTATAACATCTACGACGTATAATACGTATATGTGTTATACAAATTAATAGATTACATTTATAATTATATAATTTTTTAACTTATTTAGAAATCTGACAACGTCACACTAAAATCTTAGGTACAAAACGTACCGAATCGTATGCTTTAAAATGTGTACGATTCCGTACGCTGATAAGGACCGTACGGAATCGTGTTCTACCCTTGAAAAGATTATGAATTGAGGTATACATAATTGTATTTTTTGCAATAATTATTTAAATGAATTTATAAATTTAAATAAAAATAATACATGAAAATAAATAATTTAAAAATTTTATCACACATTTTTAAATTTTTTTTTTATTTTAGAAAATTCGTAATGGGCTACATAGAATACCTTCACGGGCCACATGTGGCCCGCGGGCCGCGGGTTGGGCACCACTGCTATATGGTGTTAAAGGATTTAAGAAAACGAACCGTATTGAATCTTGCGCGATTTTTCGCGTTCTACATCCACGCAATGTCTTATCCCATTATCTTTCGAACGTATTCAATGACGATGATTATGAAAATATAATTTATTTTTAATTTATTTACCGGTTTTCATAACTTTTATTTCATAGCATTTGGTTTCGTTGAGTTTAAACCCGTTTTTAACAATGAAAAATAATTTCACAATTAAAACAAAGTGCATGTTGGACTTATGACATTGAACTGTAAAATAATTAATACATTTCGTGAAGCAGGTGAACGAAAGAGGGTCGCCACGTAGGATTTGCATATCTCTGATAATTTGCGTTTTCATAATAGCTTTCGATGGCAATACTAACGATATACTTTGGTAAGTGTTTTTTTTTAACAGCTAAAAAATGAATTGTGCAATCGGGTTTTTGTCGATCGTCTTTTTATATTTTATACAATGCAGTCTATTGACACTCATAAAATGTTTTTCGTATTGTTAACGTGAACAATGTTATCACCGAGGAATGAAAATATATACTCAAAAAAAAAAAAAAAAGAAACCTATAAAAATACTTTTAAATGTTATTTAGCGTCCCTAAAATAAAAAAAAAAACAATTAATACCTCTTATATGTTTTTGCAAAATCAAGTGAACAAAGTTAGAAAATAACATTAAAATCACTAATTTGTTCGTTACAGCTCTACGCATAATAATATGAACAAATAATTGTACAGAACAAAATATACAATTATAAAAAAAAAAATAAATATATATATATATGTATAAAGTTTTCAAATTTTAAATGTTATGAAAAATAATAACATATTGCTGACACGTATTGATCAACTGATGTTTATCACTATTATGTTTATTTATTAAACCAAGTTGTATAAAAATAAGAATGAAAACGTGAACGATGACTCGCATGCGTTGATGGTTACAGTTGGCTCCTCCGATGATCGAGCCCATATTTTGAGCTTTTCCACTTTTATGACACATCCACCAAGTGATCCGCAAAACGTGTCATTCTTTCTTTGATCTCGTCGAACCGTTTACAAAACACTCGGACGCACTTTCAATCTTCTCGGCGGTCCAAGAACCTGGGCGAGGTTTACACGCACATCGTTTTTGAACTGTATTATAATCGGGGCGCAGTTCACGCCATGGCGTTACCGTATCAGTGACGATGGAGTGGCTCGGAACAACAATTTCGCTTTGGTTGGCCATTATCGTGTCCGCGGTAGACCTGGTGAAACGTCCGCTCGAGACGGGTTTCCGCGACGTACACCACACCGCTTTCTCCGCAATCGTTGACATACATTAAGTAATGGGTTTTAACGTCTGACGTCGGCACGAAAACGCCCACGCGTAACGGAACGCGCGATACAGTATCCTCGGGCCGCAGCGTTCGTCGGGATTTGCCACGCCGTTGTCCAACTAAAACCGCAAACAATTGTCGTTACGACCGATCGGAGCCAGCGAAGAGGCAATCGCTTCCCGGGCCCTCGATAGTGTCGTATTAATAACAAATCCCATATACTCGTGTACCGAATGCAACACTAAGATATTTAACTGGTAGTAGAACACCGTTCATTCGCTGAACAAATATTCTGAACTTGAAGCAAGACTCAATTCTAAACGAAAAGAAACTATTAGTTGAAATGTGATGATAACAGGTCCAGTCGATTGACTCCCTCGACGTGCAGTCCGCCCCCGCCAGCGATGAGAGGGTTTGCGAACAATCCATTCGGAGCAGTACGATGGTGAACGTGACTCAATCCTGTGTGTCCGGAGACACATCCCCCGTTCAACCGTGCAGGACGCGGATCGAGGCGGTCAAACTCAACCAGTGACTGGAGGTCGGTGAAAACTGTATTTTATTCATTTTCCATTTCTTGAATACCATGGATGGTAGTTACGACGTCAACGGTCGCGAATTCCAAGACCGTTCTCCACCCCATGAACATCCCCCTTCTTGGCACCGCGGTCCAGCAAGATTACGTCATCGCACGTTACATCATCATCATCATCGCGCAGTACACTTATGTTTGTCGACGTCGCCGCATAAACATACGCGTCAATGTTACGAGATCGCGCGTCAAAACGAGCGCGTACAAATCCGGCGAAGCGTTGGAAGACGACCAAAGTGGAAGGGAAAAAAAAAGTGGAAAATCAGAAACACTCGGACGCGCTCGGTAAATTAACAACAGGGAACACATCGTATTCATTATGTATTACACCGCGGTGCCACGTATAATACGAGCGGGCGACCGCGATGAAAAATTGAATATCGTTAAGCAGCGCTAATGAAGTTTGTTTGCCCGCTCCCTCTACCACACCAAGAGAAAGAGAGAGAGAGAGAGAGAGGAAATCGATTGTCGGCGTTTGACAAGACGAATTACGAACGATTCGTTTGTCTCGGCTGTGCAACGGCACACACGCGGGAAGAATTAATCAAGGTGCTCCTCCTGTCGGCGTGTAGGTGCCCACCGCGCGTCGTGTGTGTGTGTACAATACGAACATACGTGTACGACACACGCACGTCGAACGGTTTTCTTTTCACGGTTTTCAAAAAAAAAAAAAAAAAATGATTAGTCGTGTAGTACACGACGACGACGGCCTCCGCGGGGTGAGACGCGGCAATGAATCACGCGGGGCGATGAGAAACGAAGGGAAAAAAAACCACACGTACGGTAAACATATATACCTGTGCACATGTCTACGGTAGACGTTATTGTAATACGGGCACTACAGTTGCCCCCGTCATAATTAGAACGCACTACTCCGGTCGTCGTCGCGCGGTCGTACGACGTAATCGTACGCCATTAGGGGCGCCCGGGAACGGGAGAAATCGTTGGAAAATAAATAAATAAAAGGACGGGGAACAAAAATGTGGAGGGGGCGAGGAGAAAATGATAGCTAATTTGTACACGTCACGAGCAGACATTTATCATAAATGCGCGCGGCGCGCTGCGAGAACGAGGTGGGGTGGCCGACGGACGGGCAAACGACAGAGAATAACGAGCAGGTTTTTATGTCCTTGCCGCGCGCGGTCGTGTGTGTGTGTGCGTGCGTTTTCGTGTCTTCGGCGATATTACGTTAGTGCGTGTGTGTTTTCGTTCCCTCACCCTCCTATGACCCCTCCCCCCCGTCATAACATGACGTTGTACACCCTCTTGGCGAGAGGAAACGTCAAGAGTTAACTTATCGTCCGACGGCGGTGATCAATTTCACCCGGGCACGACACGCGTGCGCAACGATATTGCTGTATATACCGTCGTGGCGAGCGGACCGGAGCGGTGCGCTTCAACGAGATCGAACGATCGATCGGCTCATAGGTGGATGGACACGGAGGTATTTACGGACGTTTTTACGAAAATTAATTTCGTCGCGTCAACGAAAATGCAAGATAGCCCTGCCGGCCGTCCAAGTGTGCAATATGTACGCATTACCTGTGACCATTTAGGGATCGTTGCGATCACCAAAGTTTTCTATGTGCTTAGCTGCGGGAATTTCATGCACCGTTTATGGTTGTGCGACAAGGCATTATGTACCGGTTAAAACGTTTTAATCCGTGGTTACCGAAACAATGATAAAAGTGTTATTCGAATTGTGTACCTCTAATCGCTAACTGATTCAGGCGGTACTGTACCTGCGCGTGTCTTGTACGACGTGCTCGCTAAGACAAATATCATTGTCGTAAGGCCGACGGCCGAAGTTAAGTACGTAAGAGACGACAGTTCTCCGGTAGGGTACCTGAACTCCGTCTTATCGCGATACGATCAGCTTCATGTTCAATACACGTATGTGTATTATAAATAATAATAACCAAACTAAATCAATGTACATTTGTTTGTAGTATTAAGATTCCAAGATCACAAATTCTTCTTAGTTACGGTTAAACGTATTCAAAAGGATCAATAAACCCTCCTTGAATATCATCTATCTACCTGGTCACCCCCCGACCACGTTACATCGTGTTCATAGTAAAAATTATTGTGTTAACATGGTGTATTAACACTCGTTCAAAAATCGTGTACCATCTGTTCCACGTGGTACACGACAATATTGTTTTGATTTTAATTTGTTTCCGGCCAGTTTAATTGCTATCAACTTGTGTTAAGAGTTATTTGTTTGTTTCAAATCGCCACTCGGACCGTACCCAGTTTGAATTTGTTGTTTTTATTTAAGTTGTATGTAAAATGAAGCGAAGCTTTAAGCTCTAGTGAAATTTCGATAAACGGTCACGAATCAAATTTAAAGTTCACAACATCGTTCTCATGATCGCTTTGGTTCGTGAGAAAAGTTCAAAAATATAATCGTCCCAAGAAGTGGCGTAGGTAAGGAGAGTGTTTAAGAGAGGGGTTTAAACCTCCTTATTGATAAAATCCCAACTAGTAAATAAATAGATAATAATACAAATAATTGTTACCTAAATACATCCAAACCCACTCCCATTAATAATCTTTATCTATGCTCTTGATTTCGAGATTATTATACTCGCATTCTTCAACTGTAGTGTGTAAGGAAGGAATCGTTTTCGATCTGTGCACTTTTCAATCAGTACACCAATTTAAACTATTAAAATGTAAAAAAATATTTCTTTTACTATTGTTGTAAAGTCGAATTTGAATGTTTTTCCGATTACATTTCAAATTGAATGAACGATTTGAAATTATACCTTATAACTAGACAGATTTCGATAAGGAATGCAACATTATTATGTATTGGAAAAATCCAACATCTCCATGTTAATGGTTGATAGATGCATTTTTTTTTCATATAATATTTTATTCTTCAAAAAAATAACAGTGATACAGATAAGCGATTTGTGAACATTCACAAGAAAAAGCGTCATCGCGAAAGACATTTTTACGATCTGACGAAAAATTCAACAACTTCCTGTTGACGTAAACGTTTACTATTTCTTCGTACCCATCACGATATGTATAGGATAAGTGTGATCTGAAAAAAAAAAAATGAAAAAAATACAACCATATTTTTCTCCGCGTTTTAAAAATTTAGAATCGGTGACCGGAGTAGCGTACTGGCCGAAAACGTACATTTACAGAACGGCCGAGAAGGGTCGCGTTGTGTGACGGTCGCACTGCCGTCGGCAATAAACGCGACCGGGCAATAATAACCGGAGTTGTTCATGACGACGGTTGAAATGAAAAAAAACAACAGCTTTACGAGATATTATTACATTAAATTTAACGACACGGCAATTGGTCATCGCAGCGTCTCGATACAATTGAACGCGGCTGGGGGAGATTCGTGAACAATTGCCGACGGGTCACATAAATCACAATCAACGCGAATTGTATCGACGGCGGCGATGGCGGCAGCGACGATGATAATACACTGCACTGCGGTGTATCCCGCAAAGACGGGGATACTTAAATTATTGCTCATTATCGTTTTTATTGAAACCGTTTAATTAAATATTTACCGAGATATCCGGCGGGTCGACCGCGGTGTGCGTTAACGGGATCGCGCTCCGTCATAACATCGAGTCCCCGGGGGAAATCGGCCGACCAAATGTCGCGGGAGATGCGACGCGGTCACGATGACGAATCGCGCCTGCCGCGAGCGTTCGGACGGGTTTTCGGAATCGAGAAAAGTTGCTATTCAGATGCTTTTCTGCTGGAAACCGAGTGAAATCGAGGATTTCCTAACGTCCATGATCGCACCGTCGCACTCATCGGAATCGTATTCCCGTAGAATTTTTAAAATTTGATCAGCACTGAACGTGTTGCGATCGCTTTGGCCGACTAACGTTTGACCGTTTGAGGTTTTTACTCGTACGCGTATTTTATCGTTTTCATTTCACGCGGTTTTGGACTTGATTGATTTTTATTTACATTTCAAATCGCCGACCGTAAAAATATCCCGAGTGCCAGCAGTGAATATTCAACGGTAACCGATTCTCGTATTCCAATTACCACAGTAGGTGTACGTTATTATTCCTCTCGCTTATTTTTTAACCGTTAAAAAAAAAAAAAAGAATGAAAACATTGATATTCAATTGGTATTTTTTAAATTTGTTTCGGCCAGCGATTTCTGTCCGAACAACAAAGCGACGACGGCGGCAACGGAAATATCTATAATAATATATTACAATAACAATATCATTGTTATACGACTTGTGTATTGTATTACAGTATTACAGAGAGTACCACTGCACATGAACGCCGTCGATCGGTTTCGTCGGCGCATATGATCGATGGATATGCGTGTTCACAGGACTTTAACAAGTTTATGTTATTATTATATATTCGTAATCGCGTTTGCTCCACGGGCGCTGAGTAATAATAATAATAATAATAATAATGATACTATAAAAATAATAATTTTAATAGTAATAGTGGTCGATCGATCAACTTCACTCGGTGGAGCCACGAAGAGTATTTTGTATTTTTCGTTGTTGTATTTTTTGCATTATTATCGTAAATACGAATTATGCGCACTCGCTGAAAGGTAAGTGCGAAATCGATTTCGAAACTATTATACTCGTTCCGCTATTCTCTATGCAACGCGTGGAGATCGATTGTACTCAACAAAAAATAACGATCGTAAAGTCACTTGCAGCACCGTGAAACACATACGATTTGGCTTTTGGGTTTTCGACCTTTTACCTACTGCTGTAACATGTACAATTACTAATGTATACAAGGCTCGGAACTTTAGGCATTTGCATATTTGTCTAGAAAGTGTATTTTGAAATTTTGATTCGATACAAATTCGATTCATAGTATGTATATTTCAGATATAAAAATTTTTGTAGCATAATTTTGCATATTTTGTTATTTTTTATATACGCATATTTTGGGTTTGAGAACATTTATATGCATATTTACCATGGATTTAACAAACATTTTTAAAGAAATGTATAGTTTAATAATAAAATATTAGATATACGACAACCAAAATTCTAAGTTTTATATCGTTTGACAAAATAGATTAATTCATCAACGGCTATTATTTGTATTGCTCCGGCTCTCAATGCACTTTACAATAATATTATAATTTCTATAGTACTGAGAACTCGTAATAGTGACCACCGCTGGCCAGTATTTATTTTTATACGAATTTATCACTGTATTTTAATATTTTTAACACGACATAAACAAATATATCAGTTTATACACAATATTATTTCTGTTCGTTATAATACTACATACATCTGCATGCAAGTGACTTCATTGTACAGCGTACACTAGTCAGTAGTCACTTTATTATTTTTTAAGCAATTATTTTCCAATTTTTTACTGCATATTATACCGCATAGTTTAGTATTTTTTAGCGCATAAAGTTTCGACCATTGCTATTATAATATGCTTTACATATAAATGTTTACAAAATTATAAAAAACTATTAATTATTATTCCATATGAAGCAGAAATGAACGAATCATCCCAGTCATATACAATTCAAAACCAATATAAGGCAACAGCAACGGTGATTGAGTAGTCGTGGGGTGTCGTGGCTAACGAAGTTTTCATTGTTTAATTTTTATTTGAAGTTTATTATAATCCGTTTTGTTTTTAACAAAACATTTGTGTTTCATTTATATTTTATAATATTTTAGGAGTACTAAATCTCTAGTGTGCGTACTTGAAACGTTTGTGACGAGAAAACACTTTTGTTAAGTTGCGAGACGTTTCTGTACTTACATTCTCATCCAGTACTCTTTATCGTAGTCAGTTTGAGAAAGAGTACGATTTGGTCTAGGTTAAAGAGATCTCACCCTCGAAACTCATTTTGACGGTCTGAAACTCAATAACCAAAAATGTATCTGTTATATACGTCAAGCCTTTCCGTGAAGTTTACAACACTATGTCGCGACGGCAACACAGTAAATACTATTAAAATATTTCACTCGGTTTGATTAAATAAAAAAGAACAAAAAAAAAAAAAAAAAGTATAGTTCTCGGAAATCAGAAAGTACTATATGTTTATATTTTATTTTAATAAAAAGCACCTGTTAATCGAGTTCTCGTTTTGGACTAGAGTCTAGTCACTAGACGATTTTTGTTCGTGAAAAAATATGTTCACGAGCATACTATAGTCATCTACTGCCAAAGAGCGACGTCATTTTTCTTAAATCTTAACGTGCCTCCTTGTACGTATAATTTGACCAAAACTGGGTGTTTAATATCGTTATAATTATCTATAACTTTGACACCAAACTCAGATTTTTCTTACTAACTGACATATTAATTACGACTGAGAGAAACACGTAAGAATAAATGGATACGCGTCCAGTGCGCGATCGAAAACCGGCTGACAACTGACACGTTTATTTAATCATTATAATCGCCCGGGGGTTTATTATCGTGTAGACCGAGTTGGAGAACGCCAGTCGTCGGACTGCTTATATTTCTATAATGTTGACTGTTGCGTGTACCTAAACGGAGTTTGTAAAAATAAAATCGCAAATAAAATTGATCGAAAACGTATGAAAAACTTAATTATAATAATATGATATAAAACATAACGATAGAAAACATGGTAGTAAAAAATGCTTAAATAGTTCATTTTTAAATTATATTCAAAATTAAATTAGTTAGTGCCTAGTAACCATCGGCTTTAATAAAATAAAACATTTTACAATAAGTTTTATTTAATATAGTACTAGTTACATACAATAAAAATGTCCTTTGCCGTTATAAGCGCTAGCTTATAGTGTTTATAGGGAAATACGGCACTGACGCGGACCGATAACCTAAGGGTGGATTGATGGTGTCGGTTCCTACGACGGAGATCTGAAGATTAAGCGATATCTCCCTGCCACGTTTACCGAATCGCGTCCCTATTCCTGACGCGTTGATAACGGTTCTCGAGAGTAACGACTCCACCCGATCGTGTACTTTACGCGTCATACGAGTTGTAACGTTGTCGGGGGATAGACCAGTTAAATATACAATAATATTCAGAGAAGGGTTTTTAGTCCTTTTGAATATATCATACCGTAATTCGGGAACGTAAAAGAAGAAATCTTAATATTACGAATAAATGTAGAGATTGATTTTTAATGTACATGTTTTCTAGAAGATTTAAACATTTATCCTCAATTTAAAACGTTTGTAACTTTTAAAGGGTTTCGATACAAACGATGAATTTTGCGGTACAAACCGGTATAAACCGAGTACAAACGATTTCCTTGGGTTTTTAACGAAATCTTAAAGTGGGGATGCCGAGGACATGGACTTCCTAGTGCCCGATCCAGAAGAGCAGGGCGCGTGTCGCAACAGAAACGTCCGAACGGCTACGCGCACAGTTGATGATGACGGATCCGCCACGATTTCGAAAGCCGTTTCGTAGCTTGATCGGCGTGTATTCGTGAACTCTTGAATGAATACTATATAAACTATATATCATCGGTGATATAACGTAATATTCGTATATTTTTAGAACGCTAAAACAATTTTTTTTTTCAAAATGCATAAACGCGATTAACTTAACGATCGTGTTGTAGTCAAGGGCTGTAGTACGTAGTATCGAGAAAAATAAACATACCGGAAGATACCCATCTTCCGAAAAAAAAACTTTATTCTATACGCTAACGCAGACCGATACGAAACCGTAATCTCTGCAGTGAATACGAAACTGTTATTGTTGCCGAGCTGTCGTCGGCTGTCGGGTGTGCACGAAAAGCGCTTAACGTACGACCGACGGGTGCGCCAAACGCCAGTCGTCTCCGAGTCGGTGCACACATTATGGCGGGACCAGAGATCATAATCAAAGACGACCGGACGAAATCTGGCGTGCTAGGGCGGGTAGGGGGTCGTGGGCACCGGGTGCGGAGATATAATTATAAATACATGCCCGAAGACGAACGGTCTCGGCGATATTTTCACTAACCGTGTCCCGCCACCCGACATCGTTGGCCTTGTTAATTAGACCCACGTCCAATTAGACATAAGTGCCTCGGACGTCAAATCATTTTAGCCCGTCGCGTCCGTCATGGAGTCCATTAACGTCCGAGCCCATTATGCGAACCCAAAATAAGTCGTTACACGAGTTAATATAATATAAATGTCGTACCACGCGTGCACCGCCGCTCGCGTTTCACTCGGAAACATAAATTTCCAATGACAAGTTGGAAAAAAAAAAATTAACGAACGTCATCCGAAATCATTATCACGATGATTCCTTCTTCGACGCCCGGTGTCGGAACTCGTTTCGCACGTTACGTTTTCATGTTTTCGATCTTCGCAACGCGCGCGTTACGAACGTTTCGATCATTTCTCCCCCACGCCCTTTGCGGTCCGAACTGTCAACCGTATCGCTGTTACCGTCCAAACAAAAGCGTCCGTTGTTCTACGAATAAAATCACAAATCGAAAACGAAAACAGGAAAAACAAGAAATTTTGTTAAAAGCCGTTCGATAAATAATGTTAGATTGCCGAAAATCCTACGTGACCCTTGGTCAAACGAAAATTAGCTTTTCGTATGGTCCCGTCACAAATTAAATTTTAAACAGATACTTCGGCAAATGATTTTAATCGTTGAATTTTATTACAGTGTTTCTGAGGTCCGATGAAATTTTGTTTTTATCAGTTGCACAGCGATTTCAAAAAATCCAATAATTGAACCATAACGTCAAGTCAATTAAAAACCAATTAATTAACAAAAACCGACAGTTCGTTTCAGAATAAAAAAACAATTAAAAATGTGCGTTGCCATCAGATACTAAACATAATGCGTTTCAATAATTCCGAACCTATTTCAGATATTGAATATGGTTTTGGTTCTCAAAATGAAAAAATCATTTACGAAATATATAAGAACCTAATCTCCTTTGCACATTTCGTATGTTTGTCATAATATCTTGTAATACATATTTATAGAAAAAAAAATGTTTTATAAATGTTATTATTAATTTTATTACTACTGACCTAGTATTTTTAAATACGCGAAACACACTGTCTTTATATTTTTCGTATGGTTCCAAAACGATCAATATAACTGTAAAAGAGCCCTGCGAGGACGTTCATGTTGTTAAGTTAAACGACTCGTTATGAACGTTGACATGTCCGCTCGAATGATAAGGAGTGCGAAGAAAATATGTCTGGATTTTCGAATAGTTATTGATTTTTCATTTCCACAGCGGCCTAAAACCATTAGTAACAAAAATACTGGAACCGTATTTAACATGTCGTAATTACAATAAAACGAATAAAAATAAAATTAACGAATTCGTCGTATTTTTTCGTATCATCAACGTCACCGATAAATTCAACGTCGATTCGGAATTGCGATCTTTTTAAATATCTAAATATTATGGTCATTGAATAAGTCTCGATTAATTTCTTATAACTTATTATCCGAAAAATATCCTAAATGATCTAACTGAATTCGAGTGATAACATACATATATACACGACATAATAAAATAATTATTAGTTTTGATAAATCAATGAGATTATCATTTTACCGCAAAAATGAAATTTAAAATGTCGCAAGTGTTATCATTTTGAATTGATTTGCGCAGTGACGTAGGTAAGGGAGAGTTTATTGTGTGTTTAGCCCCTGTCCCATCGTCAATATCCTAGCTAGTCAATAAAAAGGTAAGAATAAAAATAATTATTACCTGAATACATCAAACCTATATCAACACGCGTGTAATACGAGTATTTATCAACCGCACATGAATGTTTCGTACTATTTTATAAGATACAGTTGATTAGAGTTTATACAGTTTATTAGATACAGTGTATTTATTACGAATCAAAAGAGATAATAAAAAATATTCGGGTGGCGAGAAAAAATAAATAACTTTTGCAAGTTCAACAAACGTACGAACCAAGTTTATTTGACACTTTTTCGCAAAACTTTTAAACAGTTAAAATCATATTTATCCGAACCGAAAAAAAACGTACTGCACATGGAAGTTATGTAAACAATTATTATTAACTGCGATGATACGCACTTCACGACAACAGAAGTCATCTCGAGTGAGGTTTCATTGTACGGCGTGCATAATAGGTCCTGCGCAACGACACACAAACACATATGTTTTCGTAAATAAATAATATCATAAATTTATCCTCTGTCGGCGGTGACCTGTAGAGAGAGGGAGGGAAGATAAAAGTATACTACACGTTACTGTATTATTTATACATATTTTTCACCCGGACGCGGTATCGGCAAACTAGAATCTTGTACAGAAAAGAGGGATTTTTTTTTGAGTTATGTCGTGTTGCACAGGGTCGCGACGGTTGACGGATTTATGCGTTTCCACCCCCTCCGGTGTGTGTCATTACGCGAGTGTTTAAAAGCTGAAAAGAGCGAAACACGACGATAATTTGTCGTAAACATCCGAATGTCAGGCAAGGGACAACGTGCACACACGCGCACACATCGTTGCCACTCTCGAATGTCACGTGTGCATGTGTGCACATCGTAAATACGTAAAGTGTATTTATTGTACTGCGCGTTCGTACGACCTGCTTGTGTGGTCCTGCGGTGTTTCGTCCGCCATTGCGTTTGATTCGAACGGTTCCTCCTCGCCCCGTGCGCAATCAGTGGTGTCTCCGAGGCCGTATTGTACGGGTGACAATAATAATAAAAACGCGTACAGACGGTCGGGTCAGGTCGGGGGTACAAAGATTTACGGGAGATTTTCGATTTGCGATTCTTCGCACCTACGGCCGCGATCGTCTGTTTGTTCGCACTGCTTATCGCATCGTTTTTAGCGAAACGGTCTCACGACGACTCCTAGAAAATATATCCGATAACGGCGCGAAAATGACGAAAATGCACACCGTTGCGAACGTCATAAACACTGAACAGCGTTTCGTTCGATGTCGTCGGGCCACAAATCGGTGCCACGACCGAAACGCTCGTATCGATCGATCGGAAATCGCGGTACGATCACCGGACGGCGTAACCCGCGCGGCCAGTGAAAGTTCGGGATCCTTTACGGGGCGCTTACGAGGGAAGGCGCACAACGTCAAAAACTGCGCTCGTGTCACTCCGGAGAATATGTATCGATATAACAAAAATATATAATATTTTAACTTAATATTTTACGAACTCTTAACCGTCATTTTATAAAGCTCTTTCGTCCTTCATTATGTCTGCAGAGTACACCAAATGCAACGAGCATTAAACCCATCTAGAAGATATACTTCGATATAACACGTGTAACAATCAAGTTCACTTTAATTTCCGAAACAAATTTCAAAAAAATGTCGAAAAACAATAAAGCGCGTTTAATATGTAACAACTGCCTAATTATTAAAATTTCTCCAGAACCAACTAACAAATTAGAAGTAAAAATCGAAGAATTAATTAATTCAGTAAGTTTTACAAGTAAACAGTATGATGAATTGAATAATTAATAATATAACATATGGATGACGTGTGAATACGTGCGAATGACGAGGAGTGTTCCGCGTTGCGACTCGACCGCCACAGGAAACGTACGCGAAATTTTCTGCGTTACCTAAATTCAAGTTGTGCGTTTGTGTTCACGTCATTAACACAATAATATACCAGTATGATGGTATGCGACTTGATGGCCGACCGTTGCGCGGCGGTTGTCCGCACTGTCACATCGTTGTGTAGCGAAAATATTTTTTTTTTTTTTACACTTTTAAATACACAATCTGTACAATGTAGCACAATAAGTATATATGATATTATAATATTAACATGAGTATTTTGAATTAAGAAGTCACCCATTGGTGACACTTGGCTGGGGATTAACGCTGTCTAGAGTCTAGAACTTCGTTGTTTTTTTTTTTTTATAACAAGTCACGGCATCATTTCCTTTTTAGACGACGCCCGGGGTTTCCCGGTATATTTTGAGTGTAGAGGCTCTTTATCAATGGATTTTGGTGGGTTTGTAGGCGATTATGAAAGCGTTTGTAGAAATTTACAGCTTCTTCTGTCACGGTTTTCATTGTGAGGTCTTTATGTAAAGTATAATTGGACACAAAAGGTGGAGCATTTGTAATTTTTCTGAGAGCAATATTCTGGAACTGTTGGATTTTTTTGGTATTAGATACTTTAGCAGTACCCCACAATTGAAGACCATAAGTCCACATTGGTTTTAGTAGTGCTTTATACATGAGAACTTTAACTTTTAGTTTTGATTGTTTATTATTTGTAAGCAAGGGACGTAGACTGTGGAGTCGGGCATTTAAGGCAAGTCTTTTGATACGGATGTGGGCGTTCCAAGTAAGGCGTTTATCTAAATTGAGTCCTAGGTATCTGACTGTGTTAGACGTTGGAATAGGAACATTATTTAAAGAGACATTTGGACAGATGGAGTGACATAAAGTGAATGTTGTATGTACTGACTTATTTGGATTTGGTTTAATTCGCCATTTCAAGTACCATTCTGACATTAAATTCAGATGAATTTGAAGGTTCGAAGATGCAATTTGGGGGTTTTTGTCAATTGAGATTATGACTTTGTCATCCGCGTAATCGGCTACTATAGTATTTTGAGAGACAGGCTGGTCTGATGTATAAATATTGAATAAAAGGGGTGAGAGGATCCCACCCTAAGGGGCACCAGCGAAAATTTTTTCAATTTCCGATACAGAAGATCCAACCCTGATTTGGAAATGGCGGTTTGTTAAATAAGACTTAAGCAGTAAGTATAAGGAGGGGGAAAGAAATTTTTTTAATTTGAACAGAAGGCCTTCATACCAAACTTTATCAAACGCTTGGCTTATATCGAGAAATGCACAGGTGCAGTAATATTTTTTTTCTAGGGAAAACGAAATTGCGTCGACCAACCTGTGCACTTGATGTATTGTGCTATGCGCCGAGCGAAAGCCAAATTGAGAGTCTGGTAAAATCTTATTCAGCGAAAATATAAAAATAAATACGACGGTTGTTCGACTATTTTAACGATTGCCACATCGTTATTAGCTGCGCATATAATATGTACGTTCGCTGAGTATACACTACGTTCCCCGACTACCATACATCACTATTGTTAAGTTCGACGGCTTATGCCGAGTATGCGAGAAACGGTAGTTTCGGTCACGATCACCATCCGATGTAGCCAAACTCCATGTTGTCCTCTGGACAATCAGCAAGTTATAGCAAGTTAAATTTACGTTTCGAACTTCAACAGTGCCTAAATCGGTTTACATTTACTTGGATAATTAGGATTCCCTTACCTTTATGCTCCCAAGCTACGGTTAAATATATTCAAAAGGACCAGAAAACTCTGCTGAACATCATGTATCCAACCGGTCGCCCCCGACCACGTTACACTATCAATAAGAGTATGTATTGAACCATTCTTGTCGCGGACCCTTGTCGTACAGATGCCACAGCAGTGTTCGGTTAATCGGTAAGACAGCATCGACCGTACCCATACGCTTTAAACGTAATACATTTAAAAATATTGCCATCGTGAACATTATGCTGTACTCGAGACGGTTTTTCCGTTTCGCCGCTCTGGTCAGTTAACCTAGTTAAGCTTTATCTTTGGATTAGCAAGCATTTATGTGATGTTACGTTGCGACGACGTGTTTTGTTAGCACTCGTATATTGGACCCGGATTTGAATTGAAATTTCATATATTTTCGGATGATCTTAGAAAATGGTTTTTCAGCGCATGATTCGTTTCATACAACTCCTTTCTCAACGGTGAAATTTTTATTTTAAATTTCTCTTCATCGGTCATCGTTGTTTTTTTATTTTTTATCAACATTTTCGATCATTTCGTTTGATTTAATGCATTTTTGTACATTATATACGGCTTGGTAATTGTAATTGTTTTTTATTTATTATATTATCTAAAGATTTTCTTTTTTTTTTTTTTTTGTAAATTATAAAGTAAGTTCATAATAAAACAAATAATCTAACTAAAGTTAATAGGATTTTTGAGGTGAAATGTATTTTTTTTAGTAATTCCATAGTTAACTATTTTCTAGGGCATTTTTCGATGATTTACGATGCTTTAATTCTGGATGCTACTTATACATTATGTACTCGGTTTAAGTATGATGTCCCGTTGCCAGAAATTGGATATCCCGTATTTGGCTCGATATTGTACGAATTTCATTGTACGTCACACATTTTGTACGGATTTTCTTGGCCTTGGAACGCAGTTATTTCGTCACAAAGCATACGTTGCATTAGGTTTTGTTCGAGATCCGGAGTGCGTGCAACCGTCATCGTTACCCGTACGGATAATAGTGATCAAGATATATTACGAGGTGTACAGGTAAACGGAAATATTTTTGAAGCGCCCAAATGGATTCAGGTGTCCGCTTTCGTTTGTCTGCATTTTGTTTTACCCGCTATTAATCAGGCATGAGTTCGACTACGTGTTACAACCCATCGCGTTGTTTTAAAGTAATTACGATCGAGGTGCAGTTATGCTCTATAGACAAAACCAATTACGTTATTTACTTTTATACTTTTTTTTTTTTTATTATTATTTAGTCGTCATGTGCGCTCGTATTATAAGTCCTTGCATACATACAATTGTTTGATTAGTGTTTTGTTTCCATTTAAAATTTAAATTATAACAAGCTATCATAAATAAATTAAAAATTGACACGTAATGGGTAATTTGAAAGATAACGTCTAACAGTGAACTAAAATTGTGTGCATTTGTACGAATTATGATCATTCAATGTTGGTAAAACTTCGTTTAAAACTATGAACGACGAACTAATAGGAATTACCTTCGATATTTCTACTCCAATAATTTGATTTTAAGAAAATATTGCGAATATCATCGATGATATATAAATATATTTTTGTGTATCGATACGTCCACTAAATCGCATCTCCTTATAAGTGCCCACCAGATGGTTATTTATGTAAATATTTATTCATATATGTATGTATGTATGTGTGTGTGTGTGAATAATATTACACGCGCGTTTGTATTATTAGACACGGTAGTTTAGCTGTGAATTATAAAATAGCGTTCGCGAGAGTTGTAACAATTTGGCTTTCAATTCGACTTCTCGCTCGTTATGATTATAACTATTATTAAGTATTATTTTGTTTTTGTAACGTCAAACTTGTATTACACATTCAGCATGCCTCGTACACCGACTGAATATCAAAACATTATATTATAGACGCGTTCCAGTAGTTTGCATGTCAATTTATTCAAATACACGCCACGTACTCACGCGCACACAAACGCGCACGCGCACACACAAAAATACACACACACACACACATATATATTTATCGGTCGAGAACGAGCTTATAGATACGTACCTACTTAGACGGGCACGTCGGATTATAAATAATATTATGTACCGTATTCGTACAAGTTGATATAATATAAGATACGTGTGCATATATATCGCATTATAATATTTATACATACGTGTGTATTTGAACCTGGCATCGTTGTAATGCACTCCAGTTTTTTAATTTAATTTTATTTATGTGACCTTTAAAATCCAAACGGGTAGAGACGCCTGCAGCATAGGTATACTCGACGTATACGCGCTAATCCTGTGTAAATAAATTATAAATCATAACACGTATAACATTAATATATTATAGTTCTTTTTGGAAACGTTGACACATGCTCACGCACCACCGATTTATTCTGTCGTACGTACTCGGCACAGCGGATTTGACGATCGTATCGCTCAAATCATAAGCTCTAGGTTTATATTAACCGTTAATGTTATTTAAATATTTATTTTTGTTTTCTTTTTTAATCAACTTCAGAGATTTATAAGGATAACGATAGGGTAATATATATTATTAACTGTGAGATCTGTCATCAACGTGTCTATTAAATTTCGGAAAAATGTATTTTATATTATCGTTGCGTTTTCGAGACCTGATTGTTAACGCATATCAATAGGAATTGATTGTGAACTAACGACGGCCGTGTAAGATATTATAAAAAAAATAAAAAAAATAAAAAAGAATCGTGAAAGATGTTGACGCATGCAAATGCAGGTTACAGTCAATATAAGTTGTTTAGTTGACTTAATGACCCCCAGCATTTGTTGTACCTATCCCGTAAAGCGTACAAGAATATAATATTGTTTGCACATAAAAAGAAACTTTTTCGCTCGATTTTCGCACGACGAAATCCGTTTGCCGCACACCGTTGGCTCGATGTTTGTGCGTGTTCCCTCGAGAAATGTCATACCGGTACGCCAGTGCGGTATATTTTTACAGCCGTGCAGGAATCAACACGTCTTCGGTCGTCCCGTCCCCGTCCGGACCTGGGGCGACTCCTGTAAGGTTTTATTCGGTTGTCCGGTCGTGACGAGTAAAAATGCACTCAGGTGTTTGCGCGCCAATAATAATAAAAGTGATGATAATGCGCTCGAGAACGAGACGGGCTTGACGATAGCACCCACTATAAGCGTCGTCAGAGGTACGTTCGGTTTCCAAAGCAAACATCGGACGAATAATAATGAATCGGCCGTGCCATATTAATCCTTGGAACGGACCGGATGATTTATGCGATCTATTTACACCCTTCGGAACGATCGATAACCGTGCGCGCGGAACGCGAGGGGAAACAAAACAAAACCAATGTTTACTCGCGCGTCGCACCGCAGACCGTGTGCGTCAATTACCGATTCACATATTACGCGCACGCAAATAGCGTTCGTGTGGCGACGATTTATCGTCGCGCGGGGCGTTTTAATTTTCCGAACCCGTCTGTTTGTTGCGTAAGGAATTCGAACGGAATAAAACGCAAACGAATGGAGCGAGAAAAACGTGCGTGTTGGTCCGACGGTTGACGTTCGGCCAAGAGAACGTTGCGGTCGAAACAATTTTCGAATTGTAAATTTTAAACTTAAATGACATAGTAAAAGTATCTAACGCCGCTAGTTTTCCCGATAAATAATCTCCCGGTGTAGCTTCTGTTCGGGCAACGATGGGTTTTCCCATTTTTCATTATCGGCGGTGTCGCGTCTAGAACATTCTAGAAGTGCTCGCCGCCTTCCCCCTACCTACCCGCGCCCTGATAACAACTGGTCGCGTGTGTGGTCGCACTGCGACTTTTTCTTTCTTTTTAGTCCGGCATATACGGCATGTATAACGGCGTTTTTCGTTTGTGTCGCCTTGTCGTCGCGTTCGTCTGTCGGTGTTTTCTCGCGTACGCGCGCACATAACGTGTTCATTTGTGTCGCCTTGACGTCGCGTTCTTGGGTCGGTCTCACCGCCATTTTCTTTGCCATCATCGCGTGTATGCGTCGCCGCGTCGGACTCCGCGGTCGTTATTGCGCGTGTTCATATTGTGCCACGAGGAAACGGTCCTGTTTTGTGCTACCATCGATGTCACATTATATCACCATCCGGTCGCGGCCGTCGTCAACCACAAACGCGGTCGGATGACAGTCGGATTCTCGGTATCGTTATCAAGGATTATCATTATTATCATTACTTTATTATCACATTTGTTTCATTGTCATTACGTAGTATTTTCATTTTATTATATTGTTGTAAGTGGGGGACGCCTACCTTTCATTATTATTATTATTATACTTACAATTGCAAAATACAGTCCACTCCTTTTTGTATATATATATAAAACCCATCAGCGTTTTATATTTATGATCATATAACTCTGTTAATCCCTTTTCCGGCATCATTAATACACGGCTCCACTCCACCCGTTTAGCGGTCAGAAACGGGAAGTGGTCCGATGAGCTTCAGTTGACTGATGATTTTTTTTTTCTCAATAAACCAAACATGAGTAATAATCATCGAATACGGGTATACATTTGAGTTACGATTGCGATTATCTTAATGTCTTAAAGTTTTACACCGACCACCGTTTCTTTTAAACATCACATTCGAATTGGATGAAAAAAAAAAAAAAAACTCAACAACCAAATCACTCTTAGCCTTTTCCCCCGGGAAACTTGTGCAAATGCGTTTCGCGTGAACAGCAAAGTTGTGTCAATATCGAGCGTCTCGCGTAACGCAATATATAGTTACGATCCTCGTAGAATCGTCAACGGGGTTACAATACATTATCATACGTGGAAATATATTCGTCGCGTACGGCGTTGCTCAGCGTCTCGGCCACGCGGTGAGTGGAAACGGTAACCCAAAACAGCTTTGTAATACGTTTTAAGTAATTTATTACCCAGCGGTGCCGGTTGATTCTTCGGTTATTACGATTTATGCGAATACGTTTCCTCGTCTCTTACGGCGACGGAGGAGCTCGTCCGGCCGTCGTATTTCATATTTTGTTCCTTTCTCTCTCCCTCACAATACCGCCGACCCATTAATTCGCGAATTCGACTTCCATATTTTCGCATCAGCACTTTGCGTAATACGACGTTCGAATAACACATTACGATTCACGTTACTTAACAGAGCTCGATTTAACCGACGAAATGTACCGAATGACGCGTGTAAAATTGAACACGGATTCAAAACAACAGTCGTCCTCGATGGAAACAATAATGGAACATAACGCGTGCAATAAAGGACGGCGCAAGGGGACGGCACACCGGATCACCGGTGTCCGTGTGAAGTTGAAAATTTGTTAACGAGTAAATACGACTTTGAAAACGAAAATATTGGACCATGGTTTTTGTATATCTTCGCGTTCGACCATTGTTATATATATCACCGAGGAGGTGTTAACGGCGGTCATTAATGTTTTTTGCTCGACACATACATATACTTTCGCCTAGAACCATCGAAACTTTGCCCGGGCACTCATGGAATTTAGCTGCCGATAATCGCCGATAGTCGATCGTTTTCGTAACCGCATTCGTGCGTTCATCACTCGGCCAAGTGTAGCAGTCGAAGAAAAAGCCGAGGAAAAGGTTTTCGTGTTTTGACGTGCTCGTGAAACAAGAAGTGAATACACGCAGTCTTTTCGTTCACACATCCCTCGCGAGAGCTTTGTGCGTATTCTTCCCCCCCTCCCGCCCATTCGACGAACGATTTTTTTCACCGTTTACTTCGATATTATCTTTACGTCTACTATTAGTATCGAACTAATGTTTACGAAAAATTAAAGAACACCGGTCTCCGTTGTCAACGACAACATTTAGAACAATAATCGATTCGAAACGATCGTGTACATCTGTTATGCGAACGATATGCTGTTGGAGCTGTTTAAGTTTTCCAATGGCAAAAAATTAGCGTGCAAACGCACCGTTCACGAACGAATCGAATTGTCCGCGGCCATCAACCGATTTCGTTTTTTTTTCTCGCGCGCACCCGGACAGTTTTCGTACGTTCGATCGCACTGATTAAATTCTTACGGGAGAATAAAGTGGATTACTCACTAAGCGATTCGAACGCCACGATTTTAAAACGCGAAAGCGCTTTACTTACACATTAAGCGCGTTTCCACGCGTTTTACGTACGTTTTTCAAAAATGAAAAGTGCACCAATACTTTGTATTCCGTGATATACTAGTCTTGATGTTACTATCCACACCGTACATGATTACGTGTACAGTATTTCACATCATATTTGTGCGGAAGTATCTTTAAGTGCGAGAGGTTGAAGGCACAAATTTTGAATGAACATAAATAAAACGCGACATAATCGCGTAGTGTGTAAGATGATAAGCTAAATGTATTTAAAATACACTTGGGTAAAAATGTTTTATTTTAGCAACCGGACGCAACGTTTTTGTTACTTTTGTTATTTAATTTAGGTTTTAAAATGACGTTAAACGGATCAGATATAAATATATTAGATGATGTACAAGCAGCTTTCTTGGTTAATGCATTGCATAAAAGATTGCAACAACGTACGGAGAGAGAACAAATAGTAACAAAGCAAAGTAAAACAGTACAGCAAGTCGACGTCTGGTAACTAAACAAACCGATTGTAAACCAAAACGCGACGTCGCAAACGCTCAGTGCGAGTACAACACGGAAAATACACAATGTTTAATGTTGTCGCGTTCAAAACGGTTAAGATTAAACCTGCGCGTTTGGACGCGCGAATTTTCCCTGGCGTGACCATATGTTGATGCGTGTTTTTTGACGTTCAAACGCCGTGTCGAAAACGCTCTGAAACGCCGCGGTGGAAAACGCGTAGCGTGTGACCGGCTTAATCGCGACGTGTCGAAAACGCTCGGAAGACGCGCGTTCGAATCGCCAAGGCGTGTGTTACCGGGTTAAAACACGAACGAACACGAGTGCGGTCGGTGTTGTTGCGCGCGGCGGAGCTGTTCGCCCGGGGCGGCGACGGGGTACGGCGCGCAGAGGACGACGCGTGTGGTCCGAGTGCTGCCGGGCCGATCGGGCGCGTTGATTTACGAGCCGCCTTTTGTCCCTCGGCTCGGAAGTGTTCTCGGTCACGACACCGCCGCACACGGGCACGACGACACGACCGCGTTGCACTTGCGCGCCGCCGTACGTCTGTTCTCGTTTAATGCCACGGGTGCGCCGCCGCGCGTGTTGTACGTACGACGCGGACGCTGAAACGCAATACTTCGGATATCAATTATATTACGTATTAAAAAACGTAACCACGGATCGATTGTTACCCGGTTAACGGGAAAGACTTGATCAAGCGCGTGTAGCGAATTATAAATCGGAGAAAATAAAAAACGGTCGAAGAGATTTGTGCGGTATACGTTGTCATCTGCAAACGTTATAAGGTTATAAGGTTGAAGTATGGTTTTTATTCATAAGTGATGGACGACGAAAAGGTTTACAGATCTTCTAGTAATTAATTTTAAATCGTGTTTCGTGACATTCTATTTAACCTAATAACAGTTTTTGCAAAATATGGTCACGGACCAAAGAAATATTAAGAAAACCATTGTACGGGCCACGGACGGGTCTGTTGGTGTTGAGTTTAAAAGAGATAAATCGTAAACAACTGTTTATAATAGATTTTGTTTCCACGTAGTATTCATCCAGATGAGTAATCTGGATTGGATCGAACAAGTGAGCAGTAGAGGATTTTTAAAGGAAAAAAGATCTAAGAATCCTAAGTTATCAAAAGATTTAATCACGAACATTTTGTTAAAAAGAAAAAAGATTTCTTATGATAAAAAGGAAGAGACCTAGTAGATCCAGCGAGACAGTGGATAATATTGCTGTATTGGTCTTTTAAGCTTGAAATAAATGTACTTTTATTGTTGAAAAAACTGATTGAAAGAGATCGGGTGGATCGATTAATATTTCTTAATATGGTTGATATGGTAGAAAAACCGAATTTCTTAACAACATATAATAAGTTAAACTCTTAACGGTCTAACACTTATGCGAATAAAAAAAAAAAAATAATACATTTTAAATCTCGTGCCTATAAACAGCACAAACTTTATTAAAATATTTTAAAACTACTAACTACTAACATTAAAATCGTTTTGAAATCGTAAAAAAATTTAACCGAACCTAACCCAGTACCTAAAGTACTAACTAGAGAATATTTCCTATTTGAGGTTTATTATTATTGTGATGATCGAAGTTATCCTTCTCGTCCAAATCATGTACACAGATACAAAAGAAAATACACATGTCATGTCTCGTTTCATTCAGAATCTGATATAAAAAAATAATGAAAATTTATATAATAAACGTATATATATATATATATAAACATGTACATCGTGTTTGTTGCCGTTCCTTCTCACCCGATACTTAGACGCGATATAATAACACGATCGGACATTCGTTTGACGAATCTCTGTTGACCGAAAATCTGTCTGTCCAATGAATTTTCTTGCGGAAAAAATTGATTTTTCCTTGTAAAAAATATTTTCTTCGACAGAAACACGTACAAGTAATCGTTATTAACGTACACCGTTACAACATACGCGATTCTGAATATTCATTATCGCGTTACAATATTTTAATCACATCTGTTAATACATACATTTTTACGCTACACGACAAATGCGTTTCGTGATACGTATAGGTAAAAACAAAAACCGTGTATCTTTCCGACGAAATGTTTTCGAAAAAACCTATCGTCGAACGAGAAGAGGAGTGTGTGTTTGAGCGCGCAACATAATAACACTACCGGGGACTCGGCGGTCAGACGTTGCACGACGTCGAAGTCTCTCGCGCATATCATTATTTTTTACATGTGTATTGTTACGAGAGGTGCATTATGCGCGCGCAAGGATTGTAGAATTTTTCCGGCTCAAAGGCACCGCCGCCGCGTCGGAGAAAGGATACTCGTCTTTGTACACTCATTGTAAATTACACGCATCGCGTCATTACGTGCGACGGATCTGAGGTCACACGTGTGAATCCGACGTGCGGCACTACTTTATGCCTTTTCCCTATCTCTCTCTCTCTCCCTCGAGAGCTCGCGCTCTTTATCTACTCCGACGTGCATCGAACAACATCGTGCCAGTAGCTTTGCTTAACCTAACCCAATGTCTTATATGCTAGGGCATTTTTACCGGCCCGTTTTTTTTTCCATACGCACAGCCTACGCACGAATAGTACACTGTAGAAACCTGTAGCGACTGCGTTTTTATGTTACCTATAACATATTTAAAGGTTGGTAATTGAATAGATTTTTCGGATAACCAACTTGTTTTTTAACCGATACGGTGGTCAGCTTGGCCCTAACAAACTACCGTACGACCGTCCGGGGACAGCAAGAGTACACCCTGCTGCCTATGAGCGTATTGTCTACTCGGAAACGTTTGTTACTCGTCGCCCGTCCGGGGTAGAAGACCAAGACCAAAACCAAAACCGACCGTCTTCGGAACGGATTTCGTGTGCGGTGCGACAACTGCATCCGGAGCCGACTGAAAAATGTCTAACATTCGTATTCGTCGTGGAATGGTTTCCAATATTGTACCGCGATATGATTTATGCGCTTTTCTATTGTGCGCGCTTATGGCATTTACGGCAAAAGGAGAAGCGTCTCCGTTCTGAAATAAAGAGTGGTCCAGTTTCCCTCGGTGCTCGTTCTCCGAACAATGTAGGTTTAACGACGTCGGAACTGTAGCTATTTGTCTACGTGCTCGCGTACAAAAAAAAAACACGCGTACTCATTATACGTTTAACGTTATCAACAATTGAAGGTTCTACAAGACGGTGTAAGTAATAAAATCTTCAAAGCACTCGGGGAGATGGGGGACAGCCGTCACGAACGTCGTCTTCAATTCGTCGTCGCTGTCAAGTCGGCACCTGCGCGCACCGTGTAAACGCGACACCAGTCGAAATGTTTCCGACGTATGTAGTAAAACAGTCGGCCGGCAGCCTACAAGGGTCTTGCGCATGCAGGAAGTAATCCTGGATGGAGTTGCCGAATGGTGGCCGCGGTGGACGATCGCGCCGACAGATTGTGCTCACTGTGCGGTACACGATAATTTATAATGTACGTGCGTTGCCGAGCGTGTACCCGACGGAGAAGAGAGCCGTGGGAAACGTCTCCGGGACCGTTTCGTCTCTGGAGATAAATTTTTTGTTTGTTTAAAGACCACCTCCGCCGCCACCGCCGGCGCATCCGATGTGCCGCACGCGGCGGACACGTTCTCGCCGTGATCGCGTCGCTCGTGAAATCCAACCGCATGGGGTTACAGCGACGGTTCGTCCGTGATTAAAGGGGCGAAGTAGAAACTCCGAGTACATCCTTAAGGAGAAGTTAACGATCCTCGCGGTCGAAAACCGATTAGAACACGACAGCCGTTGCAGATTAACCGTGTTGAAAACACGCAACGTAATTTATTTACATATGGATATATTCCGGAAACGGGGACTAGTAGATAAACGTCGATCCACGGTCGATCGTCTGATTCGCTGATCTCGGCGTGTTTTTTAATATATTTTAAACGCAGACGTACCAATTACAATCGCGTAATCGTCTACAAACCCGACGAGCGTTTTACAGGCTCTCATCAGTTAATTTTTAGTGCCGATTCCGTGACGCGGTACGATGTAGTCTCGCATTACGGTTATATAACAATATTCATTTTGAACAATAAATTTCCACAAGTGTCATGTCCAATAGGTATTCGTACATTTGCGCGCTATTAGGGTTCTGGGATTGATAATTTTTCGAAATAAAAGTCAATTTCGTTTGCAACAAATAATAATTGGTCTAGAGCTTATGGAATCAACGAACATTCGTTTTTCATATTTTTTTTATTTTTTTGAGCGATTTGATAACGTACACAGTCGAACCGTGTTACGGACTTAACGCTGTCGTCTTCTCTCTTACGCGGACGTCGATTGATGATGACGTTTTGGTGAGCGAGATTTTGTGCGAGTCTTTCAAACGATCTACGTCATCCGTGTTTACGGAACGAAAAAAAAAACCATTATGGTTCGAAATAAATCGTTTTGGTCGCTTTCAGGCGTTTATCGACGTCCGACGTTCGGTTTCGCGTTGTGTATTTAGTTTTTTTTTTCTACCACTACGACGACGAAGGCTTTTAATGTCATGCGTTTGACGTGCGCACGGTGGCACCAAAGGATATTTCGATTGCGAATCGTTGGTGTTCATATGGCAAACAATTCTTATGGATGTTGCATTTTTTGTCGGAATACATTAATTGTGTATGAAGCCAAATACATTTAATTGTGATTTTGTTCGCTATTTTATCTTATCGATGTACAGTAAGATGATTTCAGTTTCGAATAATAATGATAGCGATGATTTTTTTATCTACAGCTTGTTGCTCTTAAGATTATGGTTGTCGCCATTTTCCTCCATGAATGAGATACCGTTTCATCCGCTGTCCGTTTATCTCAAATATTATAATTATGAATAAAATAAAGTCATATTTAACTAAATTGAATAATTGGCAAAAATGTTTTTATACGAATATAAATGGGTAACGTTCGTTAAACGTGTATTATTATTATTAAACGTGTATAATCATAAGAACCATCTTAATGATCGGTGGGTGCTTTACGTGTACACATTGTAATAATGCTTTGTCAAACCAGTGACGTTACGATGCTATCGACTGTTACTTTCACTTTATAATTCGGTACACAGCACTCCAACACTGGTGCTAGCTAAATATATTAACGGTTGGAGGAAAATCGTCACAGTTTTAATAAAAAAAAAAGTTTGGAGAAAAATGGAATCCAACCTTTTTTATTAGAGGAGTACGAAAATGGACAGTGGAGGAAAACGGTATTTCATTTTTGAAGGGCCCGCCAAAATGTTTAATATTAAAATTCGTATGATGTGTGCAATAAATATGGTCAATCCGAATTATTTCGTTTTCCCTCAGTAGCTCGAATTCTCTACGAATCGAAAACTTCTCTAAACCGAATTTTTTTTATCTCTGCATCTTACATTTCTAATTAGTCCATCGTATAACGAAAACCTATGGCGTCTTGATGAAGCATGTATTTTAGGTTCGCGCCCTGTATAGATCGTACCGGCTGCTGTGCATTTATCCACCCCGAGAGTCGCTCGTGAGTAATAACATCGTGTTAATAATAATAAATTCAACCCTTATGATGATTACGCAATCTGTAATCCATTACAATAAGCGTATATAAGCGCATAGTGATTCTACCGACAGGAAAAGGCCACCCAGCGGTGACCTTTTTTGTTCGCTCGGTTAAGGATTCGATATCGATCCACGAGGATATCTCTGCACCATTCGCGAGCTAATCGTCTAGGCAGGTTCTCAGGGAATTCGTTTGAGTCCGGTTGCACGGACCAGGGACATCGAACGACGTCGCGATCGGACAACGCAAAGACGCGCCCGTCGTACGGACCTCATGCCCGCACACGGCCCACGACAGACACAAACGCGTCCGATACCACGCACAGTGGATTGACGAGCTTTAAAGTTGGCATTAAATCATAGAACAAAAAATATATTCCTAAAATTAATATTATTTTTATTTTTGTCCATCAGACATATAAAATAGTAATTATTAATATAACATAAATATTAACATAAGGTATTTATTTGTTGACATTTAAACAGAAATAGCTATTTAATTTATTAACAAAAAAATAAGAGAAATGTATTATTGTAAGTTTTAAGTTTAAAATTAGTCATCGTTATCCTCATTGTCATCATCATCGCCGTCGCTTCGTTATCATTGTTGTTCACGGGCTGTCCAAAAGGTGTTCTTGCACATTACGAACGGGTATCCGCACCGTAATGCGCTCGTCATCCTCGTAACGACCACAGCAACAACTACAACAATAATAATACGGTATTGCAGTTCACGTACACGGAGTGCTGTGGGCAAAACGATCGGTTCTAGCGCGCGCGGTGTGTTTACGTCGGGGCTCGGTCAATTTGTCATTCGCGTCCGGCTGCCTCGCGAACGCTATTTGGACGCGATCGATTTGTTCCGGCGGTAAGGGGGGAGATGACACATGCGAAGAAAAGGTTTGTTTAACGTTTTTGTTGTCGCGTCCTCGACGGGTGCGACAGCAGCTGCGAGTCGTTTCTTCTTATTATTACTATTTATTTTATTTTTTTTTTCCTTTCCGTCGTCCGAAAAATATGTGTCGAGCTCATTCCGTGCCGCGGGACAAGACCACCCCTCGTGCGGAGAAAAACGATATTTCATCGTGACCGCGCGTCCGACCGGTGCTCCGCGAGGTGAATGCCGTCGCACCGGACCCCCTCGACGGATTTTCGAGAAGAACGCGCGTGAAAGCCGGACGGACCGTAGATCGGGGATGATTTCGCGAAGGCAGCGACCGTCGGAGTCCATCAACCCGACCCCTACGTACGCGCTCACGTACTTACGCGCGTGCGACATCATCACGGGCCGTTCGATTTGCATAATCTTGTTCGGACGCGCTGCCGGTCAGTTTAACGATTCGGAACGCTGTACAGCGAATAATTAGTGACGCGCGACCGTTTGCACAACAACGTTGAACGCGAACGTTATAAATGACGAATTACAATCGTTATCGTGGCGGAGGGGAAACGGCGGCGCAAACAATAGCGACCCGGTTGACCGTTGAAAAGCGGTGGGACGTAGAAGAGGAAGACGAGGAGAAAATGTGATGATGACGACTACGACGATGATGATACAGAAAGATTGATTGCGCACACAAAACGTCAGACGTCCTTGCCTTCGGATTAAATATGAATTATTCAAAGAACTCGTCGTCGCACTCCTCGGAAAGGGGTAACGGATATAATAATAATAACACAATGGTCTTCCGTCGACGGCGCTCGATTTGTCGTCTACCGTACGTACGACCGTAACTGCTGTCACTGGCTGCCGTTAACGGGCCGCCGCACAATCGAAATGTTTCTAACGCCCATCGTTCGGGGCCACGTCTGCTCCGAAAACCTCACGCAACGACCGGCAAGCGTTTTTCTTGTCCGTCGCTTCCGAAAACAATTTCGCGAACCCGTTGCCGTCCACTGCACCGCAACGATCGACCTCTGACGATTCCGTTGATTCGTCCCGATACAACCGATCGGTTGTGCGCATTTCGATTCACGCGATTTCAGTGCGTTCTGTGCCCAAGATTTTAGTGTGCGATTTCGCCAGATTTCCATAAGGTTACGCGGTCCACATCCTTACTATTCGTTTGATTATATCAGTTCTGGAGGAAACGCAAGAAGATACTTGCAAAAAATTAAGATCAACATATAATGGAGGTATCTAAATATAGTGTTTTTTTATTTTTTTAATATCTCGGGACCGTATTAAGGTCGAAGCCAAACTCGCTTTAAATATAATCGCGACCGATTCAATTCGGACTGATGGGCTGCAGCGCGTGGAGTCGATCGTATCCTTCGGTCGTGCGGAACGCGTCGAAAACACCGATCGCAACGTCGACGGGTGCACCACTGCGATCGTAACCCAACCGCGTTTCAAGAAAGAATTACGACGTCCGAGAACACGACGTGTTTTATCACCACAAAAATACTGCGCAGCGACTGCACAACGCACTCATCCGCATTTCACGCTATTGTTGTCCGCGGTGCGGTCGACGGGCGAACGGTGTAACGTTTAACGGTGGTCCGACCGGACGATTAATAATAAAAGCGTTCACGAACAAAACCCGTACGCGCACGTGTGATATATATTTTTACTCGCGCGCAACTGCGCAACGCGGAACGCATTGGAATTCAAAACCGACACCCACACCACACGCGTACGAGTCAGAAGCGTAAACAGGAATTTTTTTTATGGTGGGGGGGGTCCAAAATTTTTATTTTATCTGTTTTCTAATTATAATTATAGTTTAACTCAATACCAACACGAGCCGCCATTGAACGTTATCGTTGTTCGTCACGACGCGACGGCAGTAGTTCGCGGATTAGACTTTAACGGCGTGGTACAATGTCGCCGATCCGGACCATATGGTCGACATCGCGTTCCGATCGAGATGGCGTCGCATGACCTTTTCGCACAACTCGAAAACGATGACAACCGGGGAATGGTAGTCGAGAAATTTTAATGCGAATAATACGCGTTACGGCGAAACGAAGACAAAACGTCATCCGGACTTCTCTCAGCGCGCGCTGTGTTCGTCCAATGCACACCGTTGTCGCGGGCGTAGGTGCAACTGCACTCCTCGAACGATTAATATTCCACTCTTCGGACGTTGCAATTTTTCTTCGCGAGTTCAAATCGCACGTGTACGGTTTAATAAAAAGCTATATAGCTTTCTTGCACAACCTGAACATGACACACGGGTTAGCCGATACGGGTGACGGAATGCGATGTCGCCGCCGACTTATCAGTCCGAAGAGACATTTCAATCACACGCACGTGCACGTGCGCGCATAACCTGTACGCTTCGCAAACACATTATTATTAAATCGTTTCGGTTACACGTTGTTGTTGCGTTTCGGGAACGGTCGTCGTACGGGTCGGTGCCGCGAACAATGGGCGGCACACATGACAAAACAATGCGTGTGCAGAATATACGTACGCGGCGCAAAGCGAAACACGGCCGGTCCCCGCCGCGGGACATAAGCTCGAGTAGCTCCGAGACGAATCGGACCGCACCGCGTCGGACGGAAACGCACGACGCGTCCGAGGCTTCCGAGCTACGCCCGAGCACTGCGGGAGGTGCTCGGAACGAGAAATTCCGATCGAAACGTAAGAGACGATTTGTAAATAATTGTTTGATAAATGAACGTTTTCCGCGTGGCCCAATGCTGTCGAACGTTCCAGCAACTAGGTCCGTTTTTGCGATTCCGGCTGCGGCAGATATCACCAGTCTTACACACCGTATCGTATAATACGCGCAAAGTACCGCGCGAAATGCTTGCACTATATTCGCTCATAAGCGCAAGAAATATCGTTCTCAAGGACAAACGGACGACACTCGCCTTCCTCGGCCGCCCGCGTGGAGTTCTCTCGTGGGGTACTGACCAGCGAACCGATCAGTGGTGTGTTTTGTTCTCGAATTTACATCGGTCGGATAATCAAATCGCACATCACCACTCCCAGATACGAAAATAATTAAGTATCTGGACTCACTCTGTACGTATAAATATATAATAATAACCGATTAGATACTATAGACATAAAATGTACAGATTAATATTGAATACCGAAAATTCGTTGGGTTAAAATCCTTAAGTATTACAGCTATGATACCAAACTACTATTTTTAAAATTACCGAACTAAACTATTTTTAAAGAACTTGATATTGAATAACAATTAAAGAACAATACATTTAGGTTCTGCTGTAGGACTTACCTAACTCATATCGTAAGGGTATATGTGTAAGTTTCACCCCTTAGCTGTCGTTGAAACAAGAAGTTTAAAAAACCTGAGGTTTTAAGCTCTGTGCTTTTTTTTTTCAATGTGGTTTCCCTAGGTAGGCCTAATCTCATGAAAGACAGAACAAACGATTAGATTATAGAAATACTGCCCGAAATGTTTTCAACCACTAACTACTATACATTCATGTTTTTGAAAAATGAAATGCACAACCTGACATTCGTTGTTTCTTACCCATCAGTATTAAATTCCAGTGAAAAAAATGCACCTACAAAAATTTCTCCCCTTAGGCCTCGTGCACATTGGATAGCGTTGCGCATTGAGCGGTTGGAGATAAGTGGCGGGCGTTGACGAAAATAAATCAAACACGGTAATTTTATCGGAACTGTGTACACTAATCTCGGGCGTTGAGCGTTAGCGATACGCTGTGTGCGATGCGTTGTTTATTTTTCAAGACGACTTGAATTGTGAGCGTTGTTGTTGAGCCTTGTATTTTTATTTTGCATTGGTATTAATTAAAACGTGTTTTATAAAACATCATGTGTTCTCAAAAAGTACATTTTACAAATGCAATTCGAGAACTTCTCATATCAGAAGTGCAGGGAAGACCATCTTTATGGAATGATGACACCCCGATTATAAAAAACCTGAAAAAAATAATAAATTGTGGGATGAAATTGAAGCTGTTGTATATTTTCCTGTTAGGAATAGGTAATATTATATTATCATGGTTTTTTTTATTAATGTTGTTTGTTTTTTGTTTATTTTTTAAACCTTAGAAGTCTTAATACAGTTGTTTTATAGATACAGATTTTATAAACACAATGTTGCTTTTTATAAAATATTTAAAGGAAGATGTTTGATAAAATTAATTTAAATATTTAAATTGAATACCTACCTACATAATAATATAATAATTAAAACAAAATCATATTTAATGGCTTACCTTAGAGTGACATCAAGTCTCTCAGCCGCAGAAATTTTTTGAAATTTGTCACCGGCTTTGTTAATTTGAATTGTACTTTAGATAGAAGAAAATCAAAAGTTTCTATTGACATACGTAAAAATTTGAAAAATCTCTCTCAATCAAGTCTTAATTCTTCATAAACATGATGGAACTTGCCTAGAACATTTCGTTTTTTATTCATTTCGTGAACACCTATTCTTTTTTTCTTTTTAGTTAAGAGGCGTATTAATTACTTCATAAAAATGAATTTTTGAACAATAAAATACGACGAACTTCCGAACTTAGTGCCATGGTGCTCATAGTTACTACATTAAAATAAAATAATGTTGTAAACAACGCTTATCGCGTGCTGTTTAGTGTACACACTTCATCGCTCACCGCTCAACGCTCATCGTTCACCGCTCACCGTGCAATACTCTCCAATGTGTATGCGACCTTACGCAAAAATTTATTTTTCGAATTCATCTGTGCACTTAAAAATAATTAGTCTATAATCAATCTATAGCTACTGCGAACTTAATGAATTCGAAATAACTTGATTATAAATAATATTAGAATACATGAATGTACTTCACTAAGACCGGGACGTAAACTTATTTTAGACGAATTGAAATCGGTACATTCCCACGGATCTGTTGTCTCCATTATAGACCTGTGATTTGGCTTTTGCGCATACGACGGCGTTTTTTTGATGAATTTTATTGAAAAATATAATTAATAGAAACCAACACTATTTCATATGCATACGCCGAAACTATTTGTGCGCGCTGTTATTTATGTCGAACACGTCCATACAGCACACATTTAGTGCCGCATGAACAAAATTGATACCGAATACGACGCGCAAGGTAAATTTTACTAGTGTGGATCCGCATCTTAAGACACTAAAATATTATGCGTACGAAACTACATTGAAAAACTTTTACGAAACAAAAAAAAACAAAAACAATCGTATTGGTCGAAGGAAATAAACGCAGTCGATTGACAATTATGAAAAATAACAAACATCGTACGTTTAGATTTTAGCCAGCCTAGCGCAGCATAATTTAATAATGTTTACTACTGTTTGCCGGCCAGTATATTATAATTGATTCGTTAATTGCTACATTAAGTCACAATCACTTGACGGTACGTCTTAAATGAGTAGCACCTACAAATGAGACCTAGTCAAACCGATATCGTAGTGAGCCCAACATGAATGCTTAATTATGCGTTTTATTTAACGCTGATACACGCTTTAATTTCGTACGGAATGTGATATTATATTTGCAAAAAAAAATGTTCGCGAAAACTGCACCGTTTTGGATATACATTTGTGCGCTATTCGTGTCCCGATGACTAAAACGACTTCTGACATGTCACCGAGGAAAAACTGTATTGCGTCTTGGTATAACGCGGAGTCAACAAGTGTCCGTCGTCCATTAGTTTTTTCCTTGTCGGCCCCGCCGCGGGACGTAACTCGAGTAGCTCCGAGACGAATCGAACCGGGTCGTCGCACGGCACGTCGGAAAGAAATATACGACGTGTTCAAGGCTTCCGAGCTACGCCCCGGCGCCACGGGGGGGGAGGACAAGTCGTTACAAGACGAAAAATTCCGATCGAAGGGACGGGAAAGAGATGAAAAAAAAAAATAATAATAAAAATCGACCGAAAAGGCATAATAACATAACGACCGGTGACGTTTTGACCATGATGCAATGCCCGGGTCGTAAAGGAAGAAGAAGAAGAAAAAATTACCGCACAACAATGCGTAACGCAACAAACGCGCGCGCGCACACATGTGGCACAACAATACGACCCGTCGCAGTCCGGGGGTGGGGGGTGCTGTGTGGGCATGTGTAAATTCGTCGCGGTCGATTGCACCGAACGCGTTCGTGCGGCGACCGGCGACGTGTAGCGGTGCAATATTGATGGCCGCCGATTCCCCGGGGACATAATGGATTGCAATGTACTTTTGTCGGGACACCGTGTGTTTGACTCCGGCAATTGTGCACGGATGGGCCGTACACAATACACCCCCGGTCGGACCTCATCGTTCGTCCCGCCGTCGGCGGTTCTGCGCACGGCCACGCGATGTCATATACTCGCTCTCGGTGTATACGTACGGTGCGTGCGTGATTTAAATACCATGATTATTGCATGATTACTACTGATCCCTCAGCACGGGCTTTGCTTATCGGGGGTGCTGCTGCGTGAATTGTATTCTCAATTTTATATTTTTTATGTAAAATTATTATTTTCGGGCCCGTCAAGAGACCGCGAAATCGTAGTAAAGGTGCGATTCCTACGACACAGTGTACCTACCGTTTTACGTGTTACCCAACAGATACGTTTCCCTTAACGCGTCAACAATTTTGCGGCAGCCGCTTGAGCCGCATCGACCGTCGAAAAGCAGTGTGGACGCGCAGACGCACCGCGTTTTCATTTTTACCGAAATGTACTCTTTACTGTAGTCGAGCACGAAAAACTTGTTGATATGGTGGCCAAATTTGATTGTTTGTACAGTTTGGCTAGTTATGGTATACGGACGAATTCATAGTGATAAATTTTTCTACCAAACGTAGTACATAATTAAACCGATCAATATTCAGCCTGAAAAACTCTCGGAATTTCTGGTCGTCGTACATTTAAATGCCGGTTAACTAGTATTTCGAAAAATCTTTCTTCAGACCTTGACAAAAATAAGGGATGTTCGTTTGTATTTTCCTGATCTACTAATCACTGTTCTGTAAGACGTTCCTTCTTCTTCATTTTCTTCAAAAAGTAGGTATGACAATAAGTCACGATCACTCATCATGAAACTTACTCAATTCAACTTAATCGATTAAATACATTTTCTAATCCGTCTACTGCATTCCGCTAGTCACGCACTGTACGGCTCTTCTGGTGCTCGTATGTGTCGCGTCGAAGCCCGGAACTGTTGTGAATAATGACTGCATATGAATTGCGGCACCGATATAAAAATTGCGATTCGTGACATTTACTAATTTCGTCCCGATAATCTGATATCAGAATGTATACTTTTGATGATCTCAATCGATAATCGATACGACTATACAAGTACTTACGAAATAAATGTACTCGATTAGTATGTATTTCGATTCAGTTTCGTTGACGATTGTGCGCTGTTCTATTTAAAAATATGAGTTTAATTGTGAGTGACGTTATGATAATTTATTTATTTTATTATTAATTTATTATTTATAGTTTTTAAATTTTTTTGTAAACGATTTATTTTAACAATGTATTCAGGTTAAATTACACGAACAACAAATAGAGCTGTGAAGCTTTCCATTTAAAATTTAATAGTATGTTTTATTCTGCTCATCCAAATATCTACAAATTTTTTGTTGTATTTAAAAACGTACAAAAAGATACTTACATAAACATTCGTAGCAGTAATTGAAGAAAAAAAAATAAGACGTGAAATATGTGAAAAATAAGCATTTTTAAGAAAACAAATGATTAAATACGATGTGAACGAAATAATACGTTTCAATTAGGTATGTCAAAATTGTATCGATCAAGTTTTTACTGAGTCATAAATAATATTATAATAACATATATATACATACATATAACTTATATTTTTTGAAATTTTTTTTACTTATTCTTTTATTTTTATATTTAATGACGAAAACAATATTTTTAACCTACCTTTAGCAATATAATATTTAATTTTGCTATTGACAGTCCTAAGTCTGTTTTGAATGGGAAGGAAAATAACGTATTTACATCAGACACAATTAGTATAATTGTTAAATATTATCAGGACACAATTCGTTTTCTGCACGAATAATAATACATAATCGTCGTTGTATACGTTACCGTCGTCCGTTGTTGTGTTCGTGATTAGTAGAGCCCGGATTTCTATGCATTTGCATGTTTGTACTAAGTGTATGCACGTCTATGGAGGTTTAAAATGTCCACGATTTTATATTGTATATTTTGCATATTTCAAGGGTTATTGCATATTTGTTCATAAATGCATATAAAATGCATATTTAATGGATTTTTATTAAATTAAACATTTTGTATTTTTTTTAAGTTTTCTATTCGTTTTTTGAGAGTAGGTAACTTCAAATGAACTGAAATATTTATATTTAGATTTTTTTTTGTATTCTCATATAGTTTTAGATTTTTTTATCTTTTTTTTTTTTGTTTTTGATAAAATATTTAGAATTTTATTTGGTATAAAATTATGGTTTTTTTTTTTTTAAGAAAAAAAAACACATTTTATAAAGTGTAACATAATGCATATAATTACATATTTAACCACTTTTTCTTTGCATATTTGCATCATATTTGATACTTTTTAAATGCATATAAACCCGTGCTCTGGTGATAAGTGTGAACGATTGCGTTGTGCTTACGAACGTTTTTGTAAACAATATACCGCCAAACTACTATTACGAACGAGGTGAAAATGGACGAATGTCAAAGGCATCATAAGGAGACGGTGGTCGGGCAGTCGTGGAGTGTCATCACTGACGACCGGTGTCGATCAAGAGTTAACCGTTCATTTGATTGCAAAATTGAATAAATTATAATCCCGTTTTATTTTAACTGATGTTTACTTGGTTTTAATTTTTTTAACTATTTTAACTAATTTTTTATTCCGGTGCTGCGGCGTTCGCGGCGAGAAAACACTTTTGAAAAACGTAGCAAGACTCTGTTGTACTTACTTTCTCTTCCAATACATGTTATCGTTGTTCGAGAGCAAAGCGTCCGAAGAGTAATAAAGTGTAAATCCTGTGGAACCCGGTTAGATTATCCTTTTGTACAGTATTCGTTTATCGTGGTCACTAAAAATATAATTGAATAGTATTTTACCACAGACAACGACATTTACTCGTTTGGCGGTCTGGGGGAATCGATAACCGAAAAAACAACTGTTTTATATGTCAAGCCTTTGCGTTGGCGTATACATCAATTGTACGGTAATGGGCGACTTGTGATCAGTATTCTGTTAAAAGTTAATTAACTGTTAACAGTATTCTTAAACAGTAATGTTAAACAAACAATATGACAGTGTGAAAACCCATTATTAAAACACACTAGTCAAAAACAGGTATGCTTGTAGGCGTTGTGCTGCTTAAACACGTCAGAATCGGCTCTTTGCTGAATCCTTCTGCGCAGTACCTGAAGCGCTGCTAGCATTTGTATTGGTAATGGTCGTCCATATCGTCTTCGTCTTCTTCACCATCAGTAGCAATTTTCGTCGTTGTGACTGGATTCCACCGCATACGTCTTCTACCGGTCAAAATTTGAATCTCTTCGTCGACGATCATTAAAATTCATTTTAAAGTTCGGCTGATAAGTTAACAGATCTTACAACAGGACCGTCAACTTCTTTTGGACTGACATAGAATCGCCAAGAGAAAATTTAATAATTATAAACCTCTACGAAATCAATGAAATACCGGAACCGCGAACTCGGGACAAATAGCATATTTGTTCTTTTTTCGTTATTTATCATATTATAACCGGTGTCGTGCAAACCGGGAGTGGTCGCAGTGCGATTGTAGACGAACAAGTCGATTGACCGCGAGTCCATCAAGCGGCAAACACTGTAAAAACGTTAACGTAATTCGTTCATATTAACTCGTTCATCAGTCATTATCCTTCTGGTTGGCACGCGTGGCGAAATCGCCGATGATATTGCAATACAATTGACACCGGTCCAAGGACCCAAAGAATTTTTTCTAATAATTAATGTACAATCATACTTATTATGTTTTAACCTAATATCAGTGTTTAACAAAGTTAAAAACATTGAAATAGTTAATAACTATAAAAATTACACCCTCTAAAATGTTGCACCCGGGGAGGAATCGCCGTCTTCCGCCTCTGTCGACAACTCACTCGTCGCGTCCGGGACCACGTTGATGGCCGTACAATATGACGTGCACGTGCTGCAACGGAGCGATACCAGTTCATTAGTATGAGCACAAATCAATAATGGTATCGGTACCAATTTAGTACAACGCTCGTTGGGGTTCGGTTCGTTGCGCGCACGTGCGTTTCGATCGTCGCGTTAATACGTGTTGTTCGCCGTGCGAGGGCACCTGTTACGCAGTGCTTTGGTCGGCCAAGCAGCCGAAGGGTGGGTCGGCGTCCCTTCGAGATGCGTTCGACAACGAATTGCAATGTTTCGGAAGTTGGAAAACCGTCAGGAGCACGGGACGATAAAAATCGATCGATTCGTTTGGACGGTGAAGGATTCAGTTTTTGTACGTTGACAATCCACCGTATTAATATCCATTACGCGTCGTCCACTACGTTTCTACGCCACTTAGCTCCCGAGTGATTTATCTTGCGGGCGTACGTTACGAATCTCGACGTTCTCTGTACGGTTATAAATTCATAATCGATCACGTTCGCCGGAGCAGAAATAATTCGAGTGCGATGCCATTGGCGATCAGCTTAGTAGAAAATAACTATCAGGCAATGAACTCATCGCAAATATGTGTGTGTGTGTGTGTGTGTGTGTGTGTGTGTGTGTGTGTGTTCAACATAAGCTTTTGACACAACAATACGATTAAATATAGAACAGGAGTACATTATGCACACTCGTGTAGATTACTAATTAATTTAAAATCATTCCGCGTCATAATCGCGAACAGTTATAGTAGCGTATAAGGTCGAAAACGATAAATCATTGGTTACTCTAAATTAATTCGTTTAAAAGATTATAATATTGATTACATTCGTGTGTTTTCCTCGAACGAAAATCAAACAACATTTAATTAAAACTGTATAGGAAAAAAAATATTAACGCTATTATCGCACGAAAGCGTTCCGATTCTAAACATAAATTTACAAATAAGTACTAACACTTAGTATTTATGAATGGTTATTCATCGGAATAACATATTATATATATGTATATTGTTTACATAAAAATATCACATGATTCCATGTTTAATTACCGTTTTAATTAAATTATTGCATAATTAGTGTTATAATTTTTTTTTTTATATAAAGGCGTAATTCCAGTTAATTAAGTCAACACTATCCATTACGCCAGGAGTGTTCAATTTAATTGCCAAAAAAAACATTATTATAAATTGTATTATATTACCATTTAGTATCAATAAGTACCAAAATATTATTTATAATCAACGATAATATCCATGTTTTTTTGTAACGCAGATTACTGCAATATAATTTAAAAATTGCATCGCATATCGTATTAAACTGATGATTAATGAGAATTGCGTTAGTCTTACTAATTTTATCATTCGAATGGCCACTGCTGCACCAACTGGTAGCTATTGGAAAAAAAAATACCAGAGTTGTTAGTATAGTGTTCAAAAACAGTATTACTTTCGATTCTGAATAATATAACAACGTATTAGTCGAATACAGAGCCGTGTCAAACATTTCAGCGCCCCGGAGCAAAATTTTTTCTACGGGGCCACTGGGAACAGGTAGCATATTAAGTGCAGATAAGAGCGCCCCCCTTACTTTTAAAAAACTACGGCGCCCGGGAGCTATTGCCCCCTTTGACCTTCCCTTAACACGGCCCTGGTCGAATAGTTGCAAGTGATAAATCGATTGAAACGTACGCAACATCGACAAAAATATTATCGCAAAGCCCGTTAAATACCTTTCTCTGTTCATGTAGCATGATCGAGTTCAACAATTTTACATAAAGTCATATGTGATAATAACTGAGAGAACTTTTCAGTAAAGTCTGCCGTTCAAATCAAACTTCCTTTTGCAGACGATAAATTTAAAACTTCAGCGTTTTCTATTTCTTATGCTGTACAATTGGTACAATATTTACCACCGTTCGACTAACACAGATACTATAGAATAATGTATATAAAGTAAACTTTTTTTTTTTTTAATCTTATGACATTAAGTGAAAAGCTGCACGTTCCGATAAATACGTGATTCAATATTTGGCACAATTTCGTTAAGCATAACATGCAAGTAATGAGTGAGTGTTTATACACCGTTGTTGAAAACCATCTTTCAATTGAAACTAATGGGATTTCAGCGTATTATGCAAGCCAAAAACCTACGCAATCGCGGAATAGAAGCTCGTGAAACATAAAATTTGAATTGTTGTTACTAATACATAATATATCACTTGCGATTCGCGACACCGTCAGCCTTCGGTCGAATAAAATAAAACAAAAAACTTTTAAAAAAAACACATACACATTCACATAACCTATCATTCTATAGCATAGAATCGACGATCCACTATAACATTGATTATAGAATATTCCATTAAATGTTATTTGTATAATCAATGATTTTTACCTTGACCCGTGTGGTCGCATATTGAGGAACAAGTCTAAATTGACTCCGTTCAAAGTTTTATGCCCCTCCTTTCAAAAAAAAAAAAAAAATTGGGTACATTATTAAGATATATTATTTATAATTTAAAATTTATTAATACAATATTACACCGGGCGACAGCGGTGCCTGGCCTTCCCCTAAATGGATTAGCATTTTTCCCCGTTACCCCACCCTCCCTTTAAATATGACGCTGAGCATATGCATACCGACGATCCGTTCGTACATTTATTATCAACCGTCATCCGTTTAACAAAACCGTCAAGCTGTCGGTGGCGGAGTCGTTGACGGATCGATGGAGTTGCGAGTGTACACGTGCACGTGTAGAAAAATGAAAATCGTCGTCGGTGTTTATCGCGACATATCTCGTTACTGACTTTGATCGAGTCGCCCCGCGTAGGAGAAAACAATATTATAAAGTCGAACAATATATAAAAAAAAAAAAAAAATATACAGGTACGAGCGGTAATGGTATTCGGAGAGATGGAGAACGCGTGCGGGTGACAGAGAGGGAGAGGGAGAGAGAAAGAGAGAGTGAGAGAGTGAGAGAGAGATAAAAGGACTGTGTATGCACACGCCGTCCACCACTGCCTTCCGATCACACTCTCCACGGAAACACATTATCTGCCGAGAGGGTAATGATTTTCATATAAATTGCGTAGGACCGGCGGCGTGCGAACAAGATGGATGGTAAAAACTGCTACGGCTGCGGGTCGCATACATACACGCGCGCTCGCACACATATTTGTACGCACGCACATGCATCGTGTGATGGATTGATATCACTGGCAACCAAATTGATCTTAAAAGACAATGATTTATTAAGCGAAATGGCGCCTATAATATGTTATGGACGACAGGTCCCCACCCCCTTCACTACCGACGACGCGGCGGGGCGGAGGGTGTTTTTCGGGAAAGCAGAAGAAGAAAGCGATGAAGAGGACGATGGCGGCGAAAAAAAAAAACAACTCTCAATGCCATCGTACCCTCCGGGTTCACCCTCTGACCTGCACCGCGGCCCGGAGCGGATCGTTTATCATCGGCTTCCCGGCCATCGGGCACGCAACACCGCTGCCAGCCAGCCAGCGTTACACACCCCTACGTGGCCGTCCTACCACGAAATTACACGTGTGCGCCTGCGCGCGTGCGTTTCGAAAACACTTTGACGTCAACATTTGCACGGTTTTCGATAAGCCCCCCCCTCCCTCACCCTTCTCCTAACCGCCGTGCCCGTTTCGGTTTCCCTTCCGCGGCTATTATTGTTGTTGTCGTTGTACACGCAACGATAAATAGGTACCGTACGGCCACGGTAATGGATAGATCATAAATGATTTACGAGCGCGTCGCCGACCGAAACCGACGTCACCGTACCCCGTGCGGATCCCGCGTCATCCCCCTATCCCGTTTCGACTCGGCAGCACTTCATCACGTCCGCGCGCGTGTACGTGCGACATATTTAACGCACTCGTACCGACCACGGTAACGTACGGTCCCTTCGGCGGTTGTTCGCTTTCCGGCAACGAAATACGATTTTCGAATCGTTCCGGTGCGTGTTGTACAAACGCTAATAACGGTTACGATACGTGTTTCTATACGTTGTAACGAGACAACATATTCCTGAGTATAGCGTACATTCTAATATCGCCCTCAAGGCGTCAAAACCGGCTGATCAAATATTATCATCGAAACTCATTAGACCAGGTAGCGCGCGATGAGCCGACCATTTAGGAACCCGCATATATAC
Source organism: Sipha flava (assembly GCF_003268045.1). Lineage (NCBI taxonomy): Eukaryota > Metazoa > Arthropoda > Insecta > Hemiptera > Aphididae > Sipha > Sipha flava. Next base: position 166,915 of record NW_020272724.1, read on the forward strand.
CACCGATTGCTATACAGATATTAGACACTTCTATTGTTGACATAAGGAGATATCACACATATAATGGTCACGAAATCTGCGTTCAACACATTCCCCTGTACCTGGACGCGCTATCGATTATGCATATGGGCACGACTGATTCAAAGTAATCATCGTGTCATACGTATTGCCTAATCCATAGTTGCCCCAAGTACTCACATTACCCCGTGAGCAGCAACACAGTGTTCCGTACCGTTGAAGAGAGTGTGAGCCGTCGCCGTCGAGAGTGTGAGCCGTCGCCGTCCGAGTGTAACGAGCCACCAGCCGACCAGTGTCCGCCCACAGTACGTGAGAGCCCAGTACGAACACTAATATCTCTGTTTAGTAGTGAGTAATACTTATTAATCTATGTCGTGTAAAAATGTGTAAACTCGACAACGAGTATTATATGTAGCAATTGTATACCGAATTGTGAGACAATAATAATTATTGTTAGTATTGATTATTATTATTATTATTATCATTAATATTAATTGTTATTATTCTTCATTTTTATTTATTATTCTTATTGTTATAATTCTGTAACTAAAAAAGTTAGCAAAATAAAAAAAGTTCTACAGACTTTAAGTTTTGTTACAACGTGTCCACCGAGATCTAATTGCGCCGAAAACTCACTTCATTACGCTAATTCAAACCGAACTAGGCTGGTAGAAAATAATCGTGGTGGTACCCATCGAATTATTTTAAGAACGCGTTTATCGCGTTCTCCGTTACGGATATATTACACGATTCGGCCCGTTCACGATAACAATGAGAAAACGATCGAGTTCGTCTATAACAGATGTGGTGAACCTTTTTAGGTTCAAGTGCCAAATTTTTTCTTTTCAGGTTTTGAACGTCGTTTACGTGCCCGAAGAAAAGTATATTTTCTAAGACTATAAACAAAATTACATATTTATTACATTATTTTTATTAAATTTTAGTCATTCTTAGTGAAACACAAGCAGCAATTGTTTCGTTGGTCAAAACCTTTCTTTCTTTCGATTTAATTACATTTTTTATAGCGAATAAGCTTTCATGAACATAGGTTGATAAAAAATATGAAAACATAAGGAATATTTTTATTTTTAAAACATATATAATTTGTTTATTTGAATTCTGACAACCAACATTTTAAAAATAGTAAAAAAAAAAAATATTTGTACAATTTTTTAATTTAACCTTTCGACTACAGCGTATTCACCAATGTCTTGTAAGCTTTGCAGGTGATGGGTATAAAATATATGCGATATGTAATCTGAGGGCCAAGACAAATCAGTCACCGAGCGAGATGGACTGTACAGTTGCGTGTTTTACGGAGACGAATTCAAAAACCGAGTAAACGTTGCTCAAATCATTGAGCTGGACTAATGAAACCACCCCTCGGATCGAATCGCACTCCGATAGAAGTGTGAAAAATAAATGCCTGTTAATGGAAAGCGCGCGCTTCGTCTGCAGGGATGTAACGACGACCGAGCCCGTCGGTTCTGTTTCATTCCTTTTCGTTCCGAGAAACCTTATCCCGAGGATATCGTATCACCACCCGTCGGATCATTCACTCGAGAGACGGTGTGCACACGCGGCTATAAATAATAAAAACACTCGAATCAAGCATTCGGATCGATGACGCCGAAAACACGTATAGTTTTTGTGTTAGCGTTGTACACCATTGTCGCGAAGCGTTTTCACGACTTTTACAACGAAACGTACACTCCTTCCAACTCTGCCCAGCGATTTTTAGCTCAACGCACCATCCAGTTATAATGTGTTATATACGCACTATAATCGGCCGTACGTGCTTTCATACTCGACGGCCTCGCGATCACTTTTTATTTTTTACCGTCAACGTCGCAAACGTTTTAAGTCGGTAAATCGTATCGCTTTAAAGCGTTATTAACGCTCTCGGTTATCGCGCGGCGAAGTGATAGAAAGTCATTTTCAAAACTCGTATAATTTGCGTCTAAACAATAATAAAATTACACAACCCCCCCGGCAACGCTGCTCGCGTCACCCGCCGACAGTATAAACAGTTTTTTCAACCGTCGTGATGCGCATCGCGAATATAAATTAAATAGTAAACGGGTGCGCATACGATTTACATACTGCACAAAAGTATACCGAGTGCCGATGATTAATTCGACGAAATTATATTACGCACGCGGCACGTGTCGCGGTAACGTATGGACGGAGAGAAGTTACAGTCATGTTCATATGTATACACAGCGAATTCGCGATATAACGGATTTCAAGGGACCGAGGAAAAGTTCGCAACGTTGAAAGTTCGTTGTATCAATAGCATAAATCAACAGAATTTAACGAGGTTTAAAAGGAAATCCGAAATGTAAATTAATACGCTACAAATACTTATTTGTTTTCGTTTAACGATACATATTTACAGGTACACGTACGTATCAGAATATGTGTATACATATTACGTATACGCGGGTTCGTTATTTAATTACGTGTGCATATTTTTTTGATTTTTTTGTGTGTAACCGTTTCCGCTTACCCGGTCGAAGCGTTGTCCAAATTTAAAATGTTTAAAAACGCACCGTCGCCCATATCATGTATCTGTAGATAATTTATGACAACGTGGACTTTGCTTCTTCCAAGGTTACGGAAGACTCCAAAACTTAATACGAAGATCCAAAAAGGTAAAAATTTGTTAGCTTTGACAAAAAAAAAAAAAAAAAAAAAAAAAAAAAAACGTATCGATAGACTAAACCGTTTCATTCGTCACATACAGTTTACAATTATATTTACGTATTGTTTTAAAAGGCGCAACGTGCAAAGAAAAGAACGAAACGGACGAAAACAATCGTTTAAACCATTGAAATTCGCATCGGGTGCGGCTATCGGTTTTGATCGAAATGGCACACACGCACACAAAAGTTCACTAGCATGTTATAAGGTAGGCGTGAATTATTATATCCGCACTCGATGATAATCTACGTCTAAATAGGTATACATGTGTTCCTACACTGTTTCAAAACGAATACATATCGACGCATTATAATTCATCACATTATAATAATAGTATTCGCTATGCACATTTATGTGATGTAATTTTTATCGGCAAAACTATAAAATACGCGTATGCGACGAGCGGAATATAAATATCGAAAGCCGTTCGTTGCGGAATAAGTGTGCATTGCGACACTTGTGCGCATATTTTTTTCGTCGTCGAATCAATGGATTGTTGGTTATTATTGAATTACTGGTTTTCGTATATTAAATTATCTACGCGGACCAACGAATGCGCGTATTACTAACCAACACGTCGTATAAATATTCGTATACGAAGTATACGTCGAGTGTCTACGGTGATATCTATTGAATCTCGACGGACTACGCTGTTACAATGGTCACCGTCCGACCTGTACGTGTTCAGAAAAACGTTTGATTTATTGTCTAAAGAAATTCGTTCTAACATAAAAACGTGAAACGCCTCGGTGAATAAATATTTTCAAAGTCCAAACAACTAGATAGCATCGTCGATCATGAACACTATATTTCATAATATTTACAATCAACGATAGGTCATCATACAAATAATTGTGACGATAAATTTGAACGCATGGATTTCGATTTTTTCCTTGACCGTTTCGAGTTTTTCGAAAAAAATCTGGGACGTCCACTTGTGTGCTGGCAAACGATTAACGCGTCGCACACATTTTACCGGCATTTTTGATCTGAGGCCACTGATCTTAAATCCGTTCTGTTACGTTGTACTTATTCAAGTAACTTGTAAACAGCTTGAAAACCATTCGAGCTCAATCTCGTGCAACGGTTGCTGGCCGTAAAAACAAAATAAGAACAGAAACGCCCACAGGTTCTCCATCGACCAGTGCAATTATAGTTATAGGGCCCCAAATTTTTTTTTTGTCTACATCCATACGACCAAGCTCGTTTGATTGAAATCATTTTTTTTCCTAATACACGTTTACCTTAAATAAATTTAAGAATATTATAAATTCCTGTGAAACATTTTTTCAATAGGGGTTTGAGCTCAGGACAGTTTTTCAAATACAATAACTCATTAATAATTAAAGATTTAAAATGTAATAATACAACATACATAACATAATATTAATTTTGATCAGTGATTTAACTTAAAACATTGAATATGCGTTGACTTGTTTTACAAAATCATCATAATTTATTTCTATAAAGTAATTACATAACATATTAATATAATAGCATATAAATCATGAGGCAGCTTCCTGAACCCATACACAATCAACATTATTATAGTTATCTAAATTGGTTAGACTGGTTTAACTGTCAACTCTTTACGTTTTATTCAACGATCTAAAGATCCAGACGAACAGTTGTGCGTTCATAGTGTTTGCTCCAGAGACCGGAGCGGGGACCCTCAAACGATACTGTATGGCAGTGGTTTTCGACCCGGGGCCGTCAGAAATAATAGACGAAATGATTTTTCCATTTAATTAAAAAATAAAATAAAGTTAATTTTTTGTTTTGTTCTATATCTATACAATAACATGTTAAGGAGCCTAATCTTATATTTTTATCGGTAGCCGATATAAATTATTAAATCGTTCATAACTCGTATCGTATACGTAGATATATTTGAAAAATTTCAGTCGCAAATATTTATAATAATCAGTTCCTTCCTATGTTTCATTCGGGCAGTACATGTATGTCACGCGATATAAAGTACACGTAACTACTATACTGTTTTAAAATGGAAACATTTTTTATCAAACGCGCAAGTGCAAGTGCAAGTGAAAATAAAAAACGGAAACTTCAGCTATCAACGAGAAACTGGAAGAAAAAAAAACTTTAAATAATCAAAAAAAAAAAAACGTATATACAATTTGGATTTACTTTTATCGATGAAAAAGGTAAGCATCGCCTAAGCGTGTTTAATATATCCTAATATGTTTAGAAATATTGGCTTCCGAAAGTACGAAACACTCTTAAACTTGAACGACATTTAGAAACGAAACATCCGCAATATAGTGATAAAGACGAACAATTTTTGAAAAGACATGAAAGTCCGTCAAAGGTTCAAAAAAAAGTCTTTAATACATTTTCTACAGAGATGTTCACGAAATGCTTTAGTCGCATCATTCGAGGTTTCGTACTGAATAGTAGAACCTTATTTGATTTAAGGGCGAAAAATAAAAAATGCGGGGGGGAGTCGAGATCCAAAAACGGTCCGAAAATCACTGCGCCGTACGGGACGGACGGTTTGGTGCGCGCATAAATTAATACGCGATGTTGCGATACGGTCTCTCCCGCGTCAATAATGATTTACCGACGTACAAATCGGTGCGATACAATACAGCGTACGATAGACCGTGTAAATAATTCGCCATTAATTCCGCACTAGCCGCCGGTCGGTTATCGTAACGTAATAACACCAGCGTCAGTGTATAGTTTATTATGACCGCGGGTACACCACTACCACCGCTACGCTGTCCGTCGATGACTTACCGATTTCGACTGTTTATTATATTTTATTATCGTATCGACAACGGCAGAATAACAATAATATTAATAACGATGGTACGGTATAGGAAAAAACGGACGCGCGCGCACGTTATTGTTTTGTTGCCGGTGAAATATTACGTAGGTATATGCCACACGCCCATGTACGGCGTATGTGTTTATACCATCGAAATGTATTTTGTTAAACGTCCGCCGTCGTTGAATTAATAATAATATAATCGAAAATAAAAAAAAATAAAAAAAAAAAAACTAAAGAAGAAAAAATAAATAGCCAATAGATATATCAGAATATTAATGAGCAGTAGAATATCGGGTTCCTTGGTATTCTTGTTTCCCCCCCCCCCCCCCAACCGTAAAAACAAGACGAGATACCTATTATCGTATTATTATGTAGGTAGGTAGTAAAATCAAATACCACCGGACAGATTAAACTGCGCGTTTACATAAAATATTCAAGTCGCTTGCTCAAGTCTCCGTCAATCGCTGGACGGCCGAGGGTGAATATTCAATTGAACACAAGGGAGTTGGTAAATTGGGTTCTAAATAACTTTTTCTAGGTAAATTGGGTCGCGGAAAAATAAAGGTAATAGGTAAGTTGGATCCCGAGGAAGAAAAAAGGTAGTAGGTTAAGTTCAAGGTAAACAATTTTTTTAAATATCTAATAACTTTTATTAGAAGTCAATTTTAATATTATTGTATTTTTTATTAAATTTTTGGTAAAAACTTAAAAGATACGAATTTAACAAACTCAAATCGACGTACAGTACGCAATGCACACTACGAAAAATATAGTGAAAATGCTCAGATTTCGTACACTTGTGTATGTGCGAAATCATAAGAATCAATATTGGTGTTAACTGATAACTGACACACGATATGATACAAACTAATGTACGTTTATGCCTATATACGTATTTTTCACGGACCCAATTTACCTAGCCCCGAACACGAAACTCGTGATCCGACGATCGCGACCGCGTACTTATGCGATTTCACGAAATCGTCTCAGTAACGTAATTTGGGGGGGACAATGGGAGCACTCCCCTGAGACATTTTTTTCTACTGTTTTGCAGAAACTACGATTATTAGGTAAGGCCAATTATTATGACCACTCGTCTGCCTTGCGTTCCAACCAAATACGGTATCCAATTTCGTGATTACTATATATTCTGTTGTCGTAATTTTTTTTTTTTTTTTTTTTTTAATTATACTTTACGGATCATAGTTAATTATATTTTTTGAGTTTCGTATTGATTAAAATATTTTTTTTTTTTAGAATAGTGAACGTTTTGATGTTAATAAGTCAAAATTAGACTCGCCACCAGAACAATTGTCCCAAATATGTCACTGTATCGTTTAGATCAGGGGTCTTCAACCTTTTTATACAGTGGGCCACATATTATTTTTTTTTATATCTTGCGGGCCGCACTCGTTGTAAAAACATGTATTATATATAAAAGTTCAGTTTTATTCTTACAATTTATAAAATTAGGTAAGTACATTTAAAATTACAAATTAGTAAATTCAATAATTTAGAAAAATTGCTATTGGACCATTTTTTATTGAAAAACGCGTTTTTCATCCGAGATTTTACGTTTTTTACTCATCGACATATTGTACAAATATTACAAAGAAAAAGTATGACATTGAAATTTTTACATATAAAATATGTAAAGTAGAATATTGTGCTCATTCCACAATCGATTACGAACCAACAGACAATAATAATTATATATTGGTAAGTAATTCAATTTATATTATCACATATTTCTGATAGTGATAGCTTAATTGTTATAATTTTATTGAACTAGAAAATGTAAATGCTACATTTAAAATGTAATCGCGGGCCGCATATTATAACAGGGCGGGCCGGGGGTTGAAGACCCCTGGTTTAGATCGTGACTACGCCGAACAGGGTTATTTCGCATCACGAGGTAGTCGACGCTTGAAATGCATAGCAGTTTTAAACCATTAGTATCTTTACTGTTTATAATATGTATAGGTCATGGATGGCGGCAACGTGCGGGACGGGAATGCCGCGTAAATTTAAACAATAAATGCAAAGTAGTCTTATAGGCAGGGACGTCATAGCAGTCTATGGCAAATGCTCCACTCTAATAAATCTAAAAAATTCGGTAATTTTTTATCTAATCGGTAAATTTGTATATTGCATTCGGAGATCAGATAATATTCTCTTTTAAATACATAATTTATATATAATCTATGCCTCTTTGTACAGAAATATTATTACCACCATTCCATCTAAGCCGTGGTTTCATAGCTTAAAATTATCTCGTAAATTAATCAGTTCTTTTTCCCGTCTCCGTTTTGGTCACACCTCAATTCCTTCTTACTCCTTTAAGTTTTCATTGAATGACTCGCCTCTATGTACCTTTCCTTATACCCCAGCGCCGTCTGTGATATCAATCACATTCTGTCTGATTGCCCTTTTCTGTTCTCAGTGCGCTATACTTTCTTTTCTGTCCTTCATTCATTCAATATCACACCCGATACTCGTCATATCCTTTCATCCTAATTCAATTTTTAAATTCTAGAGCGACATGAAGGGGTTACGTGAAGTTGGCCCACCCTTGTGTTTTTCAATTATAAATGGCAAACGGCTGACTGGCAAATTATGAAAATAGACTCGCAGATTCTCGCAAATAACTGGCAAAGTATTGGTATAGGTCTCGGAGTTAATCCGTTAATAAGGGTAAGTTAACTTCATATACGTGTACTATTGCGTGCGCCGCACGGCAAATTGAACGTTAATCGCACGCGAACCAGCGGCAGTCAACGCGTTCCCGAGTTGAAAACGTCACGTTGTTGTTAGTTTTTTTTTTTTTTTTTGTTTTTTTCCCCCAATGGTTTATTTTTTTAAACGCGCGCCTAAACGTTCGCAATCGATATCGACTCGGTTGCATCGATTCATTCACGCGCACGTGCACCGGCAACTCCCTTGTCCGACGGTCAGCGACTGTCGGCCGGTACACACATTTTTTTCCCTCCGCCTACGAACACGCAACGCTTCTAAAACGTATAAACACACGAACCTTCGTCGCGTGTGCGAAACGGTAAAACATTATCCCGCCAAACGAGCGTTTTCCGTCACGATCTCGCCGTTTACCGCAACGAAGTCCAACTCTACCGTTTAACCGATCCCTGCGCTTTGATCATCGTCACTCGCTCCATTTACGAACGGCGTACACGTTTCTCTAATCGTAATCTCACCCTTCCCCCGGCGTTAGGAAACTGTGTCGCATACGACGACCACGAACGGCATTTTTCTTATTTTTTTTTCTTACTAATCTATTACTATTACTGTTATTAATATTGCCGTTTGAAACGACACACTTGTGCGCACCGTATCGTACGGCGCTGCTACTGCCGTGGCGTTGGTCCTTAAAACTATAGATAAAAAAGAAAACAGAAAACGAACTCAAGATTGACTACTGAAAATATCTGAAAACTAGTTCGAACACCGAACACGGACAAATATAACAGAAATGAGCGATAGAGAGAGAGTAGTAGTTAACGTAAACGCGAATGAATATTGACCGCGACGATGGCACATGGTATGCTTGTAGGCGGTCAAAGATTCCTTAAACGTTCGCAATGACTGCGGTCCGCGCGCGCAGACGACCGTTCCGTTGTTCTCCGACGCGGACGCGTTAAGGTCGCTCCACACTATGCATGTTTCGCTTTTCGCGTTTCATGTTTTCACGTTTTCGTTGAATTTCGTGAATAGTGTGTATAGCTTTTTCACGAAAATTTTTTTCGTGAAAACGGTTTCGTAGTGTTTTGCGAACGATGCGGTAAAATTGACGAAATCAAAGGACACGAAAATATTTTTCTACGAAACACTACGAAACGCGAAACATGCATAGTGTGAAGCGACCTTAAGACGTACGACACGTGTCGCCTGCACGTTGATTTCGACGCGTATACAAACGGTATTACGCGGACGTTGACGTCTGTGATCGGCAACCGAAGGACGGCGTTGTTGTTCGTTATCGTTGCGTTTCCACGGCAAGAAAACAAAACAAAAAAAATTATACAATAATAAAAAAAAGGCGCGT
>NW_020272724.1:176589-208873 GCF_003268045.1 Sipha flava
GGGGTGGTTGGTGCTTCGTGCGGTGGGGTCCTCCCACAAAAAAAAAAAAAAAAAAATATTACTCAAGTATAGAAAACGGGTCGGTCGGGGCCCCGTCGGAAGACCCCCCCCCCCCCCCCCCCCCCGGTAGCAACGAGTGCGCCGGTAAACTACGCGTACACCATACGATTGGAAACGACACGCGGTGTACACATACTTGATGTCGTGCATTACGTGGACCGTAAACAATTCGATTCGTCTCCTCTTCCGACGGGGACCCGAAGGATCCGTCGTCAACACTTGAACATTCCTCGACGGTCCAACGAAACCCACCCGTTCTTTCTCTCTCTTTCTCTGTCTCTTTATATGTATTGAAAAGTACACGCGGGAATAATGAAACGCACAGTACACAGTGGCTAACGCGATTACGTGTCCACGCGTTTACATTGTGCGCACGTACGTTTTGACCGCCGATCGATGCCGGTTTGACACAGACTTGTCACGTACATCGGGTCGCGGCCGACTTTTACACGTTTAATATACGCTGCAATAATAATAACAATAATGCTCGCGTAAGCAAACTCGTTATTAAAAACTAACCGGACCGCATCGGTATATGGTTTGGTATTGCGAACAACCACGCGTGCACCAGGTTAATTCATTTCTTCCCCTGCGTCATACTCGTTACCGTCATCACGTTTTTCTCGCACGTAAGCGGTCGGTGAATAACATTTATTTTCCGCGTTCGTTCGTGTTTTTGGATAACTCGTACGCGCGTATGCGACCGTATTACGGTATACACCGTGGATCAGAACATATTTTAAGTAATTTTCACCTGGTGGCACTGCGATAAAATTGTCTACCACCGTGTAGTTCGTTGACGTGGTGTTCTTCTGCAGAGGTACATACGGGGAAAATCAACTCCTGTCACTACAGTCGTTATGAGAACGCGTTGATTGGTGGCACGATCACCCACCACTGGGTAGCATTCAATTATCACTGGTTAGTGCCACGTACTTTGTATGTTAAAATATGTTCTGTAGTGGATTACACAGCGATATTGCGTCTTGTACGTAAAAATTATTACGTTTTTTTTTACAACGCCTTTGGTGAAAAATGATCCAAGTACGTAAACATTTTCTCGTACCTAATCGAGTTAAACAATCAGCATACGCTACGTTAAAACGCTATGAACCAAACTGTACGGCGTTCGATTCTTTTGATTCAAAACTATATCGATCAGTCCAATGAGTTATATCGTGAAATGGCGCAATTCAAGGTTCAACAACGTCTTACTACGTTCGCGCGTTTCGGATCGCAGCGGAAATGCTGCGATAACGTTTACCGTGCGCTGTTCGAGTAATATTTTTTCATTCAATCACATTTCTACATCATGTATTATATATACATCCGTACGTCATTTGCATCTACTTTTTTTCAAAACACAATTATTATTTATTTTTCTCAACTTTTATCTTACCAGCGTTTTCCAAATTTATATTTTTTAACTATTCCATCCAGAGTTCGAATCCGTGACGGATTCATTCGATTGATCTCTTACCGAAAGTTTCTACTCTTAAGGGCACTCCTGCCTACGTTGTCTAATGTCGCGAAAATACTGTAGATCATAGCGCAATCATCTGATCGTATACTTCAATAGTTGTAAGTTTTTGATTCACTGTGCTGCATTTTATTTTCATGGTAGGTACGCGCAATGACGCACAGAAGTATTTTGAGAGCACACGCAACTAAAAAAAGTTACCCATCCACCCAACAATTTTTTTTTTTTTTAAACATTAAACGTTCGTTTAAATTGTTGTCTGTAACTGTAATTAACTCTTAACCCACCCCCGACGAGAACACATGCAATGCACCCCTTGGTAACATATCTGGGCGCCACTGAGTACGCGTAAACTCCACAACAAGCAAATACAATTATTTTTTTTATACATACTCATAATTTAAAAATAAATTATAAGTTAATTTTTCTGGTTTCCCGTCAACACGCGGATGCGAGCGCGTAACGAGAACACGCGAAAAAGAAAAACTATAAATCGGTTGCGGTGATTTAACGTCGTCCGTAGATTTGTAATACGCGACGATCGCCCGGGCGCAGCGTAGATCTAAGATCGACGATTTACGAGAACGCAAACGTTCCCCGCGACACGCGTTAATAGATACACAACAATAACGTACGCTAGTGTGCGATAAAAATCTCGAACAAACACGTGAACAGCAAACGTACGTTTTTGTGATACGGACGCGTCGTCGTATTCGGACTATCGCGATCGTTGTTAAACGTTATCCGTACCGCAAAGTACGCGTCGTGCGCGTTGTAATAATAATAACAATATGCACCGGGGTCGGTCGATCAAAGATTTTCGTCTCGCGAGAACGGTTAATTAAATCACACACACACACTCGTGTACATAATATTATTTTATATTATACAAATAGTATACGTACGCGCGTGCACGTACCCACGCGAGACACTGACGGCCGGCACTGTCCGTGTAATGGAGATAAGCCGTCCAGACGGGTCTGTGTAAACGAGAGAAGACGTGCATTACAACGGTATTAACATTTCTGCTCACGCGCACTAGTGCGTTTGTGTAACAAATCACCAGATGTATAAATATACGTGTAAAGAAAATAATTATTTTAAATCATATAACGCGGTCGGAGTATTTGCTGGTACGTGCAGGGCCGGATTTGTAGCGGCGTCAAGGGTACTTTTGCCCCGAGCGCCCAAATTCTTGGGGCCTACAAAAGTTTGTGATAAATAATTTATGTTTAAAAAGTAAGAAATTGCAATAGATTAAAAGAATCGTGAACGTTTTTAAATATCTTACGAAAATATTTGTGTGATTTGTAATATTTTACCGTAACATAGAGATTTCATAAAAAATTAAAATACATAGTAATTAGTAGTATAAATGTAGCATACGACTCTGGGACGTACATTTTTCTATGTTACCAAAAATATTTCATTTTTGAAAATAGTGGTGTTACTGATCATAATATATAGAACATATATGGTCATACCGAGGGCCGTGAAGTTAGCATTACAATGTTAACAGAACTTTTTTAAAAAAAACATCCAACAATGTTCAAGTAGACTTGTTGAACATTGTTGGACATTTGTTCGGATTTGTTGCACCGCATATTATTTCTTATTTTTTAAAAAAAAAAAGTTTTTTGTATAAAATATTTGTATATTATGTACTGGTAAAGGTTTACCTCTGCACATTAATTATTTGAGAACGAAATCGAGAAATAAGCTCTTTAAAATATTAATTAAAAATAATTTAACTAATATGTTTTATTTCTTTGTTTTACTCTGAAAAATAAGAATGCATACTAACCACAGCAGTGGATTATCATCATAAAATTATAATTTATGTTCAAAGATCTAAGAGATGAATATAATACTTTAATTTTCTCAAAGTGCACGATTTTATTATATTTTTTTAATTTGTTTCCGGACTGGCTAAAAAATGTAAAACTTTTTTTTTTTAAATAAAAAATTACGAGTGATCCAAAAAATTCCAATAAGTATTCAATAATGTCCAACAATTCTATGTGAACATTGTTGAGAGGTTTTTAAAAAGTTCTGCGAACATTGTAATGCTAACTTCGCGGCCCTTTCATGCCGAGTTGATACTACTAAAGCTTTAATTCAAAGATATTCCCTAATAAAATTTTTTTCTTCTAAATATTTCTGAAGACGTCGATCAATTGCTAAAAACAGGTCTCGAAGCAAAAGAATTCAAACATTTACAAATTTAAAACAGGTAAGTTACAGTATTTTCTGGAATAAAATTTTGGATGGTTTTTATGCAACCAACAAAATTCTCCAGTCTCCTAAACTGGACCTCAATAATGCCGTAACCACCGTTAAATCGTTGAAATATTTTATCGAAACTCGATGAGACGCGTTTTCAATATTTGAAGAAAAACACATAATAAAGACTTGTCGAATATAATGTAAACCGATTACAACATAAAACATTGCCCTTAAATTATTGTTTGCTCGGGGCCTCCAAAAATGTAAACCCAGCGCTAAGTACACGTATAAACATCCGACTGAAGTGTGTTTGGTACCAAAGCGCGGTTCAACACCTAACAATGTAGAAGATTTGGGGGGGGGGGGGGATCAGAAGAAATAAACGATCTCTTACGACGAAATTATTAATGACAGCGTTGGATTACTCGTTCGCTTTGGCGAATTTGGGTGGATTACAGAAACTAAAGGAAGAATAAATTTGCGATAAGGGTGTGGGGCTAGGGGAATCGGAATCACCGCGATGGTTCAACCGCTCGTACGGATAGTATTACACCGCACATTAGTAGTGCTCTACGTTAACAGTGAAACGATCGTTTTAATTTTCAGAGTGTGTTCAGAAAATCGTCGGCCAAAAACTACATGATGCGTAATACCGTCGAACCGGGCAGCTGTTGAAGTCACTCCGTGCGCACACGCACGTGTATGTGTTTGTGTGTGTTTACTTTACCATGTTTGCCCGTCAAACAGCGGCGGCTAATTGGTCTGTACACGGTCAACGGTCGATCCTTTTCCGTCACTTGTGCACACACGTCAGTATAACAGTGCACACACAAGTCTTTTGTCGGTTTTCCGTTTTGTTTGCCGTTGGCAAACACGAGCGCGCGCCATTATTGCGGCGAGCAAGATCCGCACGCGCTTTTACGGGCCGAGTCAAGCTCACTCACTCGGCGCCGTTTGCGTTTCGACAAACCGTACACCATTGCGATCTAGCGCTGGCGCGAAGCAGTCGTTCTCATGCGATTTCCGCGAGAACATAACCGTATAATCATGCCGGGTTAGTGCGGGGAAAAAAAATGATAAACTAGGTAAAAAGGGTCCGTAATGTTTCTCAAGGTGTTCACGCGAACGTTTTGCAATTATTGTAAAATAAATCCTGAGGGTGGACGAGGCGAAATTCTCGGCGGGTCCGTGCCAAATCTACGTCTACGGTATACTTTTACGTGCACGATGTTGCTTGCACGACGAGAAAGATATTGGGGTGAACAGCCCGTGGGACTACGAATAGCCTCCAACCGTTATCGTTATTGTTGCCGTTAAAAACTCCACTGGTCGTGTACAGTACAAATCGAAACGCGCAACGAATTATGGCAATAACTTTCTCTACTAGCCGGGGGGGGGGCACTTTTTTAAATTTCTAGATCAGCGCCTGTGTGTACTGGACGGAAATCACAAACTTCCCAAACATGTCGTACGACACGGTGTATCGCACGGCTAGCCTCACGGGGTTGTACTCGTCGTATTATCAATCATGCTGTCGATGATGTTTGATTTCTATTTCTTCGACTGAAAACCGTGATGTTTTTTATTTGAAACCAATCGAATTTGTAACAATCACTAACGCGTCGCACTTCACGAACGGTTAGACCTCGCCGTATACACCGTATACAGAATCTATCTGCACATACATGTTTATGTGACGCGCCTTTATCTAGACCGCGATTTCGCCCGTAATTAGCTCTTTCCGGTACGTATCACACATTCGTAACGATCGCTTCAAACCCATCTGCCAACATTATAAACACACGTTCCGGTGTACCTGCCGTAGTGTACCGTTGAAGACCGTTTTTTGCACCGAGTATACGTTCCCAGTACGTTTAGATAAGAAGGAAATCGTTTTGAAGTAGACTCACTCACACTACTCGCACGAACGCGCGTAAGTCAATGTCGATAACATAAACGCGGCGCTACACGCGTAGTGTCACGTGGTGTATAAGTACGCGTTAAATAATGATTTGTGGACGATCATTTTCCCGTTGGTCGGTCGTCAGTCGACGAACTAGTGTCGATTTAGCTTGACTGCTATGCCTTTAACGTTTCGTACAACAATACGGAGAAAATATCGGTAGAAACAAGACTACGACACACTCCACGTAGAATTTCTAATTTAATTCACCTTGGCGCGTATTTATAACGAAAACTCAATAAATCGTTGCCCAACGATTGTTATCGATTTTAATTTCGGCCGTAGTGCAATAATTTACGCGGCTAGTCCGGATTTCTCTACGTACGGTTTTCGTTTGATTGCCGTTATTCATCGTGCGCGGTACTTTTTTATTTTTCTATTCGAAATCATATTCAATCACAGCGAATACGATGTCCGAAGTCCGGCGGCAACGGACGTCCCACGAACGTCACATTGCACTTGACTACTACGCCACGTTTCTGGCCACGCCTCGGGGACCGGAAACCGGCGGTGCAGACCATCGAGATCCGTGTGCCGAACGAACTTACAATAAATCAACATATTGTAATCGAACCGCAGCACACGGTGCTACGATGTTTTATGGTTTCGCCCGAAGTGAATGCGCGCGCGTTAAACCGATGAATAATAATAAAGACGTATTTTTCGTGATCGGACGGCTTCATCGGACATTTCTCCTGATGACCCGCCGCCCGCACCGACCAAAACGATGATTCCCGTCCGTGTCCAGTCAGCGTAACACTGTAAAGCTCGTATTATATTCTCGCGTTGCACCTTCGGGCGTGTGTGATCACGTTAAACGTGTAAAAGCCGTTTTCATAGTTCATTCGCAAGATTGATTTATTGCCGCGCGACGTTGGAACGAACGGCAAGAGAATAATAAAGAGAAAGGGAAATAAAATAACCCCAATCGATTTTCCCGCACTCGTAATGTTTTCGTCTCGCGTCATGGTCAATACTATTTATGTCCGTGGAGCGGATTCGACGAGCGCGATATCGCGTAAACCCCGTAAACGGCGAACACGTTGCACACCCTTTCCCACGTTCACAGTGGCTGATCAACAATTATGTACAGGACGTACGAAATGTGTTGCGATTTCTGCGTCTGCGTTTTTCAACGTCCGCCGGCCGAGGTCTCGTTCGAACCGGTCTCTTGATATAATTCAGGGTTGGCACGTCGTGTACGACATTTATACATTTTTTATTTATTCATTTATTTATATGCATATGACGTATTCGACTTGTTTGAGATGACGTAGAAAAAGTATAGATGAAAATTGACAAAATTAAATAAATCATAAACAAGACATATAGACAACTAATTGAACAAATAATAAAATATAGTCAAATAGGTAACTGTAATCAAAATAATTATTATAACGTAAATACTAAAAATAATGGAACCACAGGCGTATAACAATTTCTTCAAACCATTTTTCTGCGCCTGGTCCGCCCACGTGCAGTTTTGTCAATCCTTCTTTAAATACCGCACACGTTTCAACTATATACCGATTGTCTGAAAATTTTTAATATAATCATTATTCTATATTTTAAATATAGTTTACTGAAATGTTCAACTATAAAATTATCTACTAAACTAATTCAAACAATGAATGATACTATTTTCTGGTATTTATGTTTGATCAGTAATAGTTGCATAAGCATTTTAACATCTTGTACCGAGTAATAAATAATGATCCCTTCCTGAACCAATGTAAACGTTGTTTTGCAATAATTTCAGTATTTCAATAATAATAAATAAATACCGATTTATAAATTTTATACATATATTTACCCAACTCTAAGTTAGTTTAACGACGAAAAAATTGTACCAAGCAACACTAAAGGGAACACGTAAATCACAATAGGTTCCCAATCGGAATATTATCAGAACTCGTGCTGAGTATGTGAAACTCATATGCATGTTGAATCTGTACGCTGTCCATAAACATTCGATTTCATAAAACCTTATCTTCTTACCGTGTGCCAAATAAAACTTTACATTGCTCTCGACAGACAACCATTTATATTTTTTAAATAATTATTTTAGTGCGGCTCTCAATTTATCAGCATTAAAATACCACAACGTTTGTGCGTGTACACTCTTGACGATAACCTTTGAACTCTGCAATTGTTGATCTAACGATAGTATGATACACCGTTACAACAAAAAAAATTATTGGAAAATAGAAGAAAAAAAATATTTTCTATGGTCATTTATTGACATCAGTCAGATCACTTAATTTATCTGTAACACAGACGTCGTTGTAGATTTTCTGGGTAGAAGGCTTCCATGAGAATTGTCAAAAATATTATCCATTTAGTAGGTACTATTTTGATAATTATAATTTTTTACTATTTTAAATATAATATACGATTCGATATTGTTTTTATAATACAGGTAAATCATAGCTTTAACCTATTTACATTCGGATCGTAGAAAAAATCTTTTTTAATATTGGTTCAGCTAAAAAAACAAAACAAAATGGATTATACATTTCCATTTTGTAGGTACTTTGGTTTGTATCGAAATGTTAAATTGAAAAAAGCATTTGATGGGTCGTATTGTGTGCTCTCTTGATATACATTTTAAACACTAGGCGCCACCAATGCTTGACATTTGACACTAAGGCGTCCAATAATGCATTTTATTTTCCATTGTTAAATTTTATTGTATTTTGTTTGATCACCGCTATTTTAGTCGATTTTAATTTTATTTCTTAACATTAGGAATTACGTATTACTCGTGATTATCCGTTCACGCAAACGGTACAGTATGGGAAATTTCAAAAACCTGCATTTGTTTTATATTGTACTTCGTTTTCTTCGGAATAAACCGAATTGTTTATTCCCACATGTTTCATCGAAATCCCAATCGTTCAAATCTAAGACATATCGACCGACATCGTCTATTGTTTCGTTGTACCGATTTATCGTTCGCGTGCGATGACGTGTCCGAGCGGAATCCGGAACTTTCCTCGTGCTGATCGAACCGTTGCCGGTGCGCCAAATTTCATCAGCAGCAGTGACGTGTACGTAGGAATTATTTTCAACATGGGCCAATTTACCATCATCATAAAACTACAGCTAGAAATATTTTAGGGGCCAAGTGGTTCTAATGATGACATAAATGACACAAAATATAAATAGAAGAATATTAATTTATAAATACATATTTATTATTACATTAGATAATATATAATAAACTAAGCATTTACAAGCCTAGGTAGACTTAAATTTTTTTGAGGAATCGACGCGGAAACGTTTAACTGATTTAATATTATGTGAAATTAATTTTTCTATTTTTTTTTTTCTAATAAAAATATTAACAATTTCTTCAACATTTAAAGTTGTGTTGCGATGAACCGTCATCTTTATTTGTCGTGTGCTACCGTAGTTTTGTCGTATTTTGATCGATAATTTTCAATTATGGACCCCGGTATCAATCAGTAACGTGAACTTATACCTAAAAACAACACATATTATGTACGAGCCATGGTTGACGGTTTTAGCCTTTAATTATAATATCATCATATCATTTTTATATTGATAAATATGCATAAAACGTTTTAATTGAATCTGAAATTTCACTTTGGGCCCCCCCCCTATATACGCCACTGATCAGCAGCGATGCGCACACTCGAATGCCGCCGCCGTCGGTAGTTGTCGGCCGTGCATGTGCGACCGCGCGATGAAAATAAATTACGTTAAAATACGCGTGCGTGTAAACACGACGACGTTATTTATGGAGTCCCGGTCGTACTGCGCTCGTAATATATTATTATGTAAAACGCGCAATGTAATATATTGTTGTGCGATTGCTTTCGACGTATGCACTGCCAGCGGATAGATGGGCTCGAGAGATCCACCGCTCGCACCGGCCGCAGTGACCTACCTACTTCCCGTGGTCCCGACGACTGACCTATCTGATCGGCAACGATGTTCAACGCATTAAATCCGACTTTGTGTGTTCGCCCCGAACACATAGGTACAATTAGAGGTACGCAATAGGGTTTTTAGCATCCCCAAGTTCAGATGTGGCACTCCTATTTTTTTTTTTTCAGAACCACATAGGTAATCTATAGTAATTACAGTTGAATACCATTTTATTTTATTTTCAGACATTTCAGTACTCTCAATATTTGGACTCTAGTTGCGCCGGAACCGTGACGCGACCCTGAGTGCTTTTTACGACCGCTGGTCGACCTAAATCCCTTAATCCGATGATTACGTCTCCCAAAACAATCTCGTCCAACCGTAATCAATCTACCGTATTAGCACTTCGCCTACGTCCGAAATGCTTCAGAGATCGATACATTTGACCCAAAATTGTCCCGAACTACGTCTAAAGTCGGTCCGGGTGATGTATTATTACTGTCGGCCAACCAAGCGCACGACGTTGGCACAAATTTCTTGCAGTATTCAAATAAATTTTATTTTTCTACTTTTTTTAGCGAACCCAGTAAAAGTATTGTACTGCCGTCTTTCTTTGTATTTGTTCGTGATAATGGCACGGACTATTATGGTGGTTTACATTCAAGTTTTCGATGCCTTGAACGTCTTACAACTACATTTTTTTCTAAAAAAACATCTTGCAGAGACTTTACGTTCTCACTGCGCCTAAAACGACGACTGTAAGCGGATTCGTTCCCGACAACGAACACACCGTAACGCAGCGAATCCACATCAAGAGTACACATCCAGCCGAACAGCCCTACGCCACACCGCAACCGATGGAATTGAACCACTATTGTCGTTGTACAATGACTTCAATGAGTACTGCGTGTACTTCGCTGAAAAGGTGCATGTTCCTGTAACACTATTATACCAACGAACTTCTGTGGAGTCGTATGGTCAAGCACAAAACGTTCGTTCTGTGAAACGTGAAAACTCCTAGTGTTCCCGTACACGTTTGCAGTAGCCGCTGCTGTAGACAAATAACTCATAACGTCGACCCTCATCGCGCCGGATGCTGTTAACCGACTCATGTTGTATGTGTGCGGTTGTATACGTATGTGTATATAACCGTCTTGGGCAAGAGATTAAGCCACTGAAACCGGAGAGTATTGCGTGGGGACATAATAATTACGCGGTGGCGGTCGCGTGTGTGATAAAGCTTTCCAATATGTAACGTGGCAGCGAAAGGGACACAACGGCAAGACCGGGGAAGCGGACGGAAAGCAAAGAAAACGTGTACAACGAGGAGGACAAGACGGGGGCGGCGGGAAGACTTTAAGGGTTGGCCTCGTGCGGCAACGGGTAATTTACGACCGGACGTTTTATCGTGAGACTCGTTTTCCCGGGCGAAAAACAACCGTTCCCGCCCCCGCGCACGGCGCGGTGGGGCGTTTTTATATTGTCCGCGTCCCGGTCGCGGCGGCAGCAGCCTCTGCACTCGGAGATTTATGAACCATTAGAAAGCGCGACACACACGCGCGTGTACACCGCGGCGGCGGGTCCCGATGCCAAAACGGCAAAAACCCCGGCCAATATATTACCGTACAGGCTCCGCATGTTTCCCACCTATACTTATATATATATATATTGTACTAACATGCACTTCGTATATTATCGTGGTGGCGGTGCGCGTGCGAGATAAACCGAAAGGAGCGAGCGAGAGCCAAGAGCGGGCAACGGGAATAACGGGTGGTTTCGGAGATTTTTAATCGTTCAAACCGTACTACCGGAGGGATGAGACGCGATCGGTGCGCGGTACGTGTGCGGACACAGGCAGTTGGCCGCCCAGGTCCTTTAATCACCGACCGGGCGACGGCAACCGACCGAAACGCACAAATTGAAAACGTCCGAACTTCGACGGTTTCAGTGCTCACCGTACACTGCGCCATTCTCACGAACAATGCCACACATTTACGTCGCGATTTACGATAGACACAGTGGAAGTAGTACATTTATACGTACGCGGTGGTCGACGGTTGATTTACGGTCGGTAGCGGAGCAAAAAAAATGCACCGTCCATTCCCCTCCGCTATCGTCGGGGCATCTTTTAGGCCGGACGTTTCGAATCTAGTGTTTCGAACCGTTGTTGTTATTTTTTTTTCCTCCGTCGTTATTTACGTTATCGTATTATTTTTGCACTTTCTTAGTCTCCGGGAAGTATCATTTGCACCGAAAACACGACACCCGAGTAGTGGTATCGTTCGAGCGCAGCTCATCGATACAATCGTCGACTTCATAACGCAGAAGACCACGAGGGCCCGATATCCGGGTAACTCCTCGATCGCATACTTTTATCACGCGTGTACAGTAAAACGTGTACACGTGTTAAACGTGGAGAATAAAATAAAAATGTTGTATCGAACAATAATATCGAAAAAAGTTTTTGTTTTATTTCCAGCACAATCCGATTGTTATCCAATGCGGTGTAACGTTTTTACGTTCTGTTAACGCAGTATAGATGTTTTTAAATTAAAAAACAAAAAAAAGAGGAAAACTAATAACGACAAACACGTGTTTGTAATACGTGTATCTTGTTGACACACCGCTGGTTAGGTAACTTCATGATATAGTCAATAAGAGGTGCAGCGCTTTGTCATGCGAATTTTTCAGCTGACCGCTGCACCGTTAACAATCACTTTATATTGTTGTACAACGGATATCTACTTGTTTGTACGTGATGACTGACGTGGTACGTTCGTAATAGTATAATGTACATTTTTCAAACCGTTTATTATTATTACTTTACAAGCGTTGTGTTTTATGAGGAGAGAGAGAGAGAGTGAGTGAGAGAGGGAAAGAGTTCGGTACAACGATTATACACTGTACAGTATCCCACGCTCTCCGAGTGTAATAAAGTATAATATATTACGATAATATTTTCAACGTTTCGGTTTATTAAGTCGAAGCGATAAATTAACGAGTGTGCACTGTACAAACGTAGTTATAAATTTCGTTCGTTTTATTTCTGTTATTAATATTATTGTTTCGTTTTTATTATAATTTTTTATTTATTCATTGCCCCCCCTCCCCCGTTACAAAGTGACAAACTCCATTAATAATCGTCTTTATTGAGAAATTATTATAACTACTGGTAAAACATAATCGACACGGACAGATGCCATAAATTTGCGTTATTAGTGTGGCAACACGTGTCGTTGCTATGTACGTATTGTACACATATCAGTGCCGGCGCACAAGGTCGATTTTAACATTATTTATATGGTATGCGTATGGAGCGACTAATCGAACTAAGCGAGTGAATTAATGTAAAGACTACATAATAACGAACCGACAGCAAAATAATACATCATCCGTACACGATGTTTAATTAGTACGAACGATAAATTCAATTTATAATATAATATATTATATTTAATAGCCCTATGTCGTCCCGCCATTGGACGCGGATGAATGGAAATAAATAGAAAATGAAAAATAACCGCGCGGTGTAATTCAATCGACAAAGGATCGCAATCGCGCGTACGTGTGACTCTACATCCGTTTTCCGTCTAACATACGTCCAACCCGATGTAAATCTATTCGATTAATAAACGGCAATTTCATTAGATACTTCGGTGCAGCACATGATATACATTATTTATACACGTGTACGATTCGCGCGTATATTCGTACGTCGGCGAAAACGAATTGCAATGTAATACGAAACCGAGCAAATATCTATACGCGTTTCTGTGTTGTAGTTGCGAAAAAAAAAACTTTTTCAATTGCAAACGGACAAAACTGTTGGTGTCAAAACACATACGTAGTATACACACTATGTTGTAACATACGCGCACGTACAAGCGTCTTGCGCGTGTGCATCTGCGGCACACCAAGAGGCGGCGCGCGATCACTTGGAAACCCTGTACAGCGGTAAGAAAACCGATGAACATAACTCACGTCTGAGCTATTCCCAAGTCGAAAAACGAACGTAATGGATCGGACGGTCGGTACATGTTGTTATTATTAGTTCACCATCACCGTGTCTTGTTCGTAAGTAATGAGCTAAACATCCGTTGAAGTTTTGATCCGCTGCGGACGGACCGTCATTAATTTCCGTGATGCGCGCGCGGTGTTCGTCCGGACGAATAATCGATCGCCCACGGGGACGCGTGGCTATTCGCAGAGGACCTGTCGGTATCGGCTGGTAGAGTAATGGGAGGGGGGGGAATTGGTTACGGGAAAGGATAGGCCAAGAAGAAGAGAACAAAAATACGTTTGGCGGACCGACTGTGTGTATAGCTTATGATCATCTGGGATCACAGTTTGTTCTGTCGAACCATCTCGACCAGTTATCACAAACACGGTATTTATACGGTAATGTTATCAATTACGTTGCATTTGATTTCAATACACATAAATCATCGTGATCCGAAGCGCGTTCGAATATTTTCGTCACGCTATGATTTGCGAGCGAAAGTTTACGTACGTATAATTCAGTAGCAAAGAGTTTTTAGGGGAGTTTACAATAGCGGCTCGAGACAACACCGCGTTTGATGACGTCGTGCCGAGAACACCCATCGCGAACCGATCAACTCGTCAAAATCGACGGGACAGCCGCGTGACGGCGACGACTGACGCGCACGTACGTACGACGTGACAGCAAAGCGGTCCTTCTGCAATTGTTATATTTTTAATGAAAACCGGCGCCCGTCATACGGCTACCGAATCTCCGAATGCGCGTTGTGTGTAAATTCAGATAGGTCTCCATATGGGTGGTCCACAGTCGCGTTCGAAGCGAAGAACGGTCAGCCGAACCCGGACGGGGGACGCATACGTGACCGACGGAGAAACGAGCTAGCTCGTGTCCGGGAAGGGGGGGGGGGGAAAGGATTCGGCAATCGCGAAAGCGTCCCCGCGTGTCGAAAACGTTCGGTTTCGGTTTATAATGAACGCGGAAATATAAAACGACTCTTTGTTTTGCCTATTGAAATTATTGAAAACAGCCGTATGTTATTATTGAGTTTCTGATGTTGATATTTATTTTTATACCCATTTTTAAATAGTACACCAGGAGAATTTGACATAACAAGAAACAAGTAATAGCTCGTCCATATAAGAAATAATTTGTGGGAAATAAACGTAGAAAATATTTTCTGTGTATAATCAATACATTATTTCTAATAATTTATGACCGAACTCGTTTTAAAAGAAGAAAAATTATTTTTCAATATTTCAAGAAAAGTGAAATTTTCAACTTTGAAATATTTCAAATTCAGAACCCTAATCGTAGCGTATTATTTTTAACGCGATCGCGAATCTTCGCGTGAAACGGTTGCCCATACACCATTGCACGATCGCGATTTCGCATTACAGAGTGGCTACGGAACGGCACAAGTACAAGTCTCTTACATACGAGTACAAGCGATTTTTCCGTATCGTATCGTTGTTGATTTCATCGCACAAATCATCCGTCTTCGTAAGCTTCGTACGGTTCCGGAACGGATTTTTTTTGAAGTATTTCCGATTTCTCGCGAAACTAAGTAGTTCGCTCATGTTTGTGCATTGGTAGCGATCGATCGGTGAAATTTTTAAATTTTTTTCGACGAGCTTGTGTAACGGCATTGGCTGGTAGTTTATTCCTTTGTAAATCTTCAAAATCACAAACAAGCGAAATCTGCGCATAACTTTTTGTCTCGTAAAAATATTTTTTCAACACTCGCAACAGAATAATGTAATAATCTTAGTTTCACTGTTCTTGATTTGGTAATCATATCATTTTCTCTGTCTAATGTATTGAACTCTTATAAAGTCCAAAAGAAAAAAGGACTAACCGGGTCCTAACGTAAATGTTAGCTCGGAGTCCGCAGACCGGTTGGCAACCTCTGATACACAGATACGTATTGTACGCGTACCGTCGGACAGTGGAGACAGTGGCGGCTGCCAGAGACGACGGCGCGACGTCAATACGCGCACGTGTTACGGTACGTAACCCGATATCGTAGCCCGTACGCCGTTACCGACACGGCGGTTTTGTGTTTACAATTGTTTTCGGTTATTATTATTATTTCCACGGCCCCGCTCTGTCCGCCGACCAGTTACAGCCGTGCGGTAGGTACGGGTAGGCCACTGGATCGCGTGCAACCTACCTGTCCCGTCCACCGCACACGTAGAACCGACGGACGGGACAGGTAATGGACAACGAACGCTTGTCTTTTCGTACGTACTCATGCGTCGCCGTAAATCGTCGTGCCGAAGCGTCGACAAGCGCGTGCGCCGCGACCCCGGTGGTCACGATCGGACGGCATCAGGCCCGAGGTCGCCTTCGAGCAAAGCCGCGTTTAACGGGGGGGGGGGGGGGAATTGCCCTGGGACGGCAAATTTTCGAGGACTAACATAAAATACAAAAATAATTATAATTTTTCTCGTACGATTGTATAAAACTCTAATACATATTTGGCCTTTAAGACCATGCTGCTAAATACAAATCTCGCCATTTATTGGACGTGTTTTTTTTATTTTGAATCGTAATTTTCTTGAGGGTGGCATATTTAAATTTGCCCCGGGGCGGCTACATAGCTTAACGCGGCACTGCCTCCAAGGGATACATCGCCATGAAAATCTGCATCGTCCGTGTTGAACGCAAGACCCGATTAATCTTTTTCGCGTCAACAATTAACATTGCACACAATTTTCCTTATAGTTTTAACATTTTAAATCGGTCCATGATCTGATCTTTTGTTTAATTCATTTCACTGTTTGTATATCACGACCGTTGTTTCCAATCGTCAAAATTATCTCTGACATGTCAGAACATGTGCACAACGCTCGAAAGAGACGGATGATCATTGTGAACGTGTTCGGAATCGTTTCTAGTTATGTGATTTATGACGACGAAAGAAAAAAGCAAAATAAACAACGGCGTGTGTACGAGAGGGATAACAACGTACGCGCACGAATATTGCCGTACTTGTGTACACGTACGACAACGATTCCGGTCCGATGGTTGTACACGACAATAGTGTGCACCTACAGAAAATCATTGTTTTTGAATGTATATATCAGGCATGACCAACGTGAATATGTTCACGGGCCACTAGGATGTAGGTATACAACGGTGCCAAGAGCTAAAATGTATATAAATACATTTTATAGTTTTTATAATTATTATTTTATTTTTTATTTTTTGTATATTTATCCGGTATTCAATAATTATTTAAAAATCATTTTTTTTAGAAAGAGAAAGTAAGAAAGAAAATAATCGTCATAATAATTAGTAAATTTTGGTTTATGTCAAAGAGATGCGATGCGCGATGCGTACGACTATGACGCGAGTCGCAAGTTGGCCACCCCTGGTATATATGTTCTCGACGGACCACCATCAAGAATTTCGATAGCATAAAACCGAAAAACGATCACGATTGCGTATGCGGTTTGTAGATTACCGCCCGGTGTTTTGTTGGTTTATTATTTTTTCGTGATTTTCAGCATGCTATCGGCTTACTGATCTAACATTTTTAATCCGAGTTGTACACTGTAACCGTTCGCCGTAATGTGTTACGTATACTAAATAATTTACCACCCCGTGCGTTTTGGAAACCAAGTAATTAACTACATATACGTTTCGTGTGCACCGGTTAAACGCTGCGCCAATGCGCAAACTGTTATTTGTTTGTGTAATTTTTTCCAACTTTAGTCGACGTACAAGTATGCATTATTGGCCCGTAGCCCGTATAGTAGCGTGATTAGATACGAGGGTTGATGACGCGTAAAAAAATCGTATCGGTTTTTTAATTGGACCATTGTTTAATAGCAACTTTTCTACAATGAAATAAATACACATGCTAGATGTTTTATTCGCGTCGGGTGTACCGGAAGGTGGAAGAACCATTGTTTTACTTCGTCATTTTACTTACCATGTTCACTACAATTTACAATTATGAAACAGACATTTATCGAGTTGAATCAATCGATTCTAAATTAAATTCAAACGATGGATGATTAGAGAGCCATCGAAAGCATTTCGGGCGAGTACCCACAATGTTCGAAAGAAAAATTTCTTTTTGGAAATAAAAAAAAAAATACGTTTCGTTTCATTGAACCGTTAACAATAGTTCGCTCTTCTAACACCATTATTGTTAAACTGTACGTATATTAATCATGCATTTTTGGTTTTGCAAAAATAATCTACTTGTTCGCGTTGTCACTTTAAATTTAAACAGTGGAGTAGAGTCTAACAATTATTCTATATGAAATTCAATCTAATAATATCATTGGTATAATTAATAACAATTAAATGATAAAAACAATGGATAAAATGATTAACTGGATGAAAATGTGTGCATTAATAATATTTTAATCAATAAATATTTTTAAATATTATATCTTATCCACATTTGTAGCGCTGATATATTATACATACATACATATATATATATATATATATATATTTATTAATGATGTCATTGGTATTATAACATTTATTTTCATATAGAATAATTGTTACTTCATAATTGTTAATTATTATTGTATTCACTTAAACTTTTTATTAAACTCTTCATTTCGTTATTTGAATTATTGAATATAATTTTTTTCCCAATATGTAATCGAGGGAGTTTCTTGAACTTGTTAATAATGTACTTAAATTTTACGGATTTTATTAAAGTTTATCTATCTAATTTATAATTTATATACAGATAATATATTTACACGGTAGAACAAATTCTCTGATTGATATTAATAGTAAGTAGTACGTTACTTTTAATATAATTTTTTAAATAATAAATAAATAAAATATTATTGTTTTGATAATATACTAAAAGTCTTGTTTTTATGTTCTACTGTGTGTATGCGTATTTTTTTTTTTTTTAAATGAATGTTTTATAATTTTTATAAAACTTCGGATCCCCTAAAACATAATCCTAAATCCACCACTATCTGTGTTCTTTCGTTCGTGTTTTATTTGTCCCAACTTCTCGTAATTCGGGGCTGCATTTGTTCTTGTTCATCGTGTGTGCTTGTTGCCGGATCGATACACGCCGATCCATACGTTACTCTTCTATCGTCTGTCTCAATTTGTGATTTTGACCGATAGATCGGATACTAAACCCCAAAGTTGGCGATATGTCAATTAATTGATCCGTTGTTTGGTTTTATTTTTATTTCCATTTTACGGATGGTTTTATATATTCTGGAAAGAAAGTGGTCGGGTACCATCAATTTCAACACGCTAACCGATTCGATAGATACTTTACCCCCAACCGACCGCTGGTGGAAATGTTGAAAGTAAGGGAATGTACGTCTTTTTCGAATAATATTTAGTGGTCACGCAGCGTGCGATTGCAGGTGTTTTTCGAATAAACTGCGATTTCGGTTTTACGACGTTTGTATGCGTAGAGAAATCAAAACATCATTCCACCGTGACGTCGTGTTTGTAGTAATCGTCAAACACACTATAGTTGTACAGCACGCGTATCAAATGGAAAACATTTCTAAACGTGCAGAAAGGAGGGAAGAATTGTAAAGGCCGCGTAAGTAATCAATCCCGAGTAAACACTCATATTATAACGTCCGATGAAGAGTTACTATTTTAAAGCGACGGACGGCGGGAAGCGCTTAACGTTCCTGCATAATCCATTATCCAACCGTTTTAAATTAAAAAAAAAAAAAAAAAAATTCGCTAACCACACGGGTTAAAGTAGCACGACGTAGGTACATTGTTGGAATGCTACGAAACAGTTGTCTCCTACCGGATACGCGTGAGAAGCCGAAAACCTGTAAAAGTAGAAAAATAAACAAAACTTAAGAAAACTTCAACAATGAATCAACGAAATGTGTTCGAAATAAAGAACGATTTCTCGCAAATGTAGAACACGATGGTTGGCCAGTTATGACGAAAGTCCGGTTCAAGATTATGGCCGAAAACACTTTAAACATTAATGTAAAAAAAGAAAAAAAGTACACGTCGAGATGGACGACTGCAACGTGAGGGCGGATTATGATTCTTTGAAATCTTACTGCGTAACTGGTCGAATAATGGTTTTTGAAATCCGAAACAGTGACCGTCCGAATGCATGAACCGGACACGACTTGCCGAAACGCGGGACAGTGTCTCCTCGGGAGAACAGTTGTCCTTCCTTAACAAATACAATGTTAAGAGTAGCATTTCACAATGAAAAATCGTTTTTTCGATTCATCGCGGTTTTTGAACGACACGCGCGTAACCGTTCTACCGACGGACACACTCAATAGGTTAACCGTACGGGGTGCACGTCGTTCTCGCGCTGCTCGCGTTTCGTCGAACAAATAAGATTTTCGTTTTTTTTTCCTCCTTCTTCCCGAGAAATTTAATTATGTTCGGCGGGTACCGCAGTCGTTCATTGTGAACGCGATAAAAGCGACGCCACCATATAGGTGTACACATGTAATTTTTTCATTTCGGTTCCTTCACCCCACCACCGCTTCGTCCGAAAGGCCGGCTGTCGGTCGTTTCGCCGTCATTGTTGCACCGGCGGCGGCGGCGGCGGCGGCGGCGACGCATTACAATAATTACAATAATAATAATAACATGTCGACTCGACGCGTGCATTGTGCTGTTGTAAACGTCAGTGTGACAAACATTTTGTAATAGGTTTTTATTTTCAACGCGTCCGAGGGAGTGTACATACAGTAGTAGTACTCGGACGAGAAACACGTTATTATTATTATTTTTACGATTATCACCACCTATAATATTATTATTATTGTTATTGTTATTACCACGCACCTATCGAAATCTATCACAGCGCGCAAATGCAACAATAGTAGTTATGATAATGCGAACGTTCGGTGTCCAAAGTGCTGCAGCGGCGATAAGTTATGGATTGTTTGAACGTCGCGCGAGCTCACATTTCCACAAAGGCCCGTCCTGAGACCGACAAAACGGGTCGTCTGAACGATTCGGTTCATTTCGTTCGTACGATTCGTTCACGGAACGAAGAACGGACTGGAACATAATTATCACTAGCTGGTGTAGAAAGGGCGATTCAAAAACGTCACGCTTACCCCCCACTCCGCCGTCATTATTTTTTTTTCATTTTTAGTTTTATTTTCCTCTGCCCGATGATTCACGTAACCCATCTACGTTATAACCACCATCCATTTTATTTCTCTTCGCGCTGCCATACGAAATATGTACACAAACGAATTTTTTTTTTCATTTCGCTTCACGCCGCTCCCACGATAGAGATGTATATCGAATAAAATAGTTTTACACAAAAAAAATATAATATTCCGCGTTCGAATCGAACCGGGTCTGATAAGTCTCTATCGGTACCCCCACTTCTACTTTAACCTATTAGAAACTATCGGTCAAGACAGTCAAACAAATACAGCTTTTGACTACAATAAATCGAAAATATTAGCTATTAAGTACCTGCTAGTGTGGCATTTCTAGGAGTCAGAGATACACATTTGTGATTTTCATTATTATCGTAATAATATAATAGTTTACATGGTTACAATAATATGTTTATTTTCTCGATAATTGATGATACATTTCAGAATTTGTTCTATGTACTATACGAATAAAAGTCATTATGTACATTTATAAGTTATAACATAATGATTTACATTCAACTGCCTTAATAGTATTACAATGTTTTCAATAAGCCACCTTATGAATAAAATATGATAGCAGTTGAACGTTATACATTATAAAAAATGTTTTCGACAGTCATCGAATAAAATTTTTATAAATTCAAGGGAGCTCTCCAGACACTCAAAACACCCCCCTTGTTTGCGCCATAGAACTAATATCATAATCAATAATATTAAAAGGACTTAATCCGCAAACTGTGTATGACCTGCACCCTCTTCTATTCCATCAAATAATTTACATTCAACCAACGAAGTCTTAATCTGGAGAGACTCTTGACCGAAACAGCCAACGGCCATTCACTCGATTTTTAGAGCCACTACATTGCACATATTTTTTCGTTCCTTCCACTTGCAAAATTTTCAGTGTTATTATAATATTTTTATTTTACACCGTCTATTATATAATACATTTTGAATTCGGATATTACAGCAATCGTCGAGAGGGAGTACATAAGGTTAATGAACGAAAAAGAAACGGATTATTATTGGCAGTTTATAAATACAAATCTAAGGGAGGCTCTTCGTATATGCAGTTACCAGCGTTTATCGAGGGAAAACGGAGCCGCAAAACGTCGTTCATTCCCGACGCCGTTGTCAGATATATCCGAATTTGAGAAAAATGATCTAAGCGTGTCCGTAAAAGTTTATGGAATAGAAAAAAAATATCAGCCGCCGCGTAAATACGTACGAAATGTGCCCACTACGCAGGGACGCCCACAGAAATGTAGCTCAGGGGGGGGGGGGGCAAAAAAAATTGTAAGTACCTAAATACTTATAGGAAGATTTACTGCTACATATTTCATCTACTCATATTTTGTATTACTATCATTAATAATTTTTTAAAAATCAAAACTCATTTAAGTTTATATAAAATTACATTATTAGTTATTAGTTTTAATATTTATAAGAAAAAATATAATAAAGTTTAAACAAAAAACAACTTTATTTGATTGAATTCACATCATATTTTATTATTTTATTCAAAAAGTAATGACAATCTCCTTTTGTTTGAAGCAAATAAATTAATTGAATCATCATTTGTTGATTAAAAAAAATGTTAGATACTTGTTAGATACAAGGATTGTCGAATAGTCACTGAATACCCAAGATCAGCTTTATGTAAAATAACTTCCAATTTTGTAAGTGACGCGAAAATCTCAGGGGGGGGCAATGGCCCCCACTGCCCCCCCATCCGGGCGTCCCTGCCACTACGTGTTGTTAATGATGAAAAACCAGATCACATCGACTTGTTGTTGGTGATTGGCGGCAGCGGATCGCATTATTTATTTTATATCATAGACGTCACGGCTTATTAGATCACGGAAAACCGGTCATAAAGAGTGAGTCGTGTTTTGTAAACGGTGCTTCACGGGTTATGGTAATAGGATTCATAAATATGTGTTGGGTGGTCGGGCAAGCGCTGGAACAGCGCACACTGATTTGTGGAAAACATAATCCGATACTACCGGTAATGCCGTCAGAGAGTGAATGTCTGGAGTTCAACGCGTGTAAAATACGGTTCGACGTGTCCGTTCGTCGTGTATGCGGATTTCGAGAAAAAAAACCAACGAAGAAAAAGATAAAAACACGATAATAATATGGAAACGTGTAGCTATGAGCTACGGTTTCGTGGTAAAGGCGAGCGATGACGTACCAGTAAGATTTTTGGAGGAGCATGGTATACCCAGTGACGGAACTAGGGGGTAGCAGACGGAGATTGATCCCCGGGCGTAACATTTTAGAGGATGTAATTTTTATAATTATCAAGAACTAATTTGATAATTTTAACTTTGTTAAATTTTGTAATTAGGTTAAAACTCAATAAGTATGATTGTATATTAATTATTAGAAAGAAATTCTCGAGAAGAGTATTTGATATTGGTCTATGAAAGGGCGTAATTTTAAAATCTTCCCAGGGCGTAAGAATTCCTAGTTCCATCTGTGGGTATACCTACCGTACCGATTACGTATCGTGGTAGTGAGAACCGGAAGGACGTGGCAACGCATTTCGTTGAGGCTGTCACCGAAATGTCGCTTAAGATCGAGAAAACCGTCGAAGACAAATTTGCCGATAAATACGAATTTAGACGACGAATAGGTTCACGGGACTGCTGCCCATTGCAAACCCTATCATATGAAGTTCATCCCACTTACGGCACTACTACATTGTAAGACACGTGACCATTGCCGTTTCTCTCGGAAATACCGTCAAGTTCTATGTTATTTATGCAATCAAAAACTATTTTTGTAAAATGCTACTTACATAACTTATCAAACTACGATGCTCACTACACAATTACAGAACTTGGTCAGGACATCAAGTCAATTACAGTTCTTCCAAACAGCGAGGACAATTTTATTTCATTTTCTAAATGTGTGCCTAACACTTTCGCAATTAAATTTATAAACACTGTTCAATTCATAGCTTCGAGTCTATCAATACTCGCTAGAAATTTAATAACGCCTAAGTTTGAGAAATTCTGTGAAACCACCTAAAGTTTTTACTGACAGAAATAAGCCACTTGTGAATCGTAAGGGTGAATATCCTTATGAATACACTGACAAATAGGAAGAACTGGACAGAGACTGATTACCGAGGAAAAAAAATTTCTAAAGCACGTTGACTGAGTCGGGGGTAAAAAATGATGATTTTGAGTACGCTAAAGTGGGTTGGAAGCATTTTGATTGCGAGACGCTGAGCAATTTCTATTTAAAAATTGACGTTTTATTGTTGGCCGACGTATTCATCAACTGCAAGTTAACCGCTCAGTGTTTTATGCCAAGGTGCACATTGTCCGCAATCTCCCATATTATGCTCGTTCTCATCTATAGCCTATCCAAAATAATAATTTGTTGATATAAATGTATTATAAAATAATTATATTTTATCTTACCATCGGTTTTGTTTTCCAGACTGGTACCCATGCCGCTTGTGTAGGATCCATCGGCACAAATGATGATATGTACTATCAACCCTTTTTTCCCCGCCAGATCCCTAAAATTGTATATCATTTAATATTTTAATTATTTTAATTTATAAATTATAGATTATTCGTACTTGTGAACAGTCTTCGTAGTCGGAAAGCAATGAAGAAATACACGACAATTTTGGTGGAGAAATGAGTCTCAACTCGGGTTCGATGAAAAACTAAAAATAATAATAATAATAAATTATTTAATAAATTTTTACAAGTGATATAAATTTAAGATATAATTTGTTTACCTTTGTTGACATTCTACTGCTCCACCGTTGCGCCCAATGTTTAGCTAATCACGATGAAGCATATATTTTTAGCTGACTATATATAGATTTCATTTTTACTCATAATCAAAATCGCTCGATCGTCACTTAAGTTTTTGATATAGGTATTAACTAATTTAATACCTTTAATTAAATTAATACATTCATTTCTCCTGTTTTTTTTTTTTTTTTTAGTGGTGAATTTACTTTAATGAATTCAACATCGATGTACTTTAAAAACGTATTAAATTTTTTCAGGACGATAGGTCTTACGATAGTCGATTTTCGAGCTATTATCTCAAATATGCAGCATTCTAAATACTTTATCCGCATTAAATCGGAACGATTCAGCAATACTCTACAACCATCCCGAATTTTTGACTCGATAGCAAGCATATTTTCACGGTGATATACCATACTAAACATTGAAATCATATCTGTTTCCAGAAATAAGGTTATTTTATATTTTTTAGGATTATCCAATACGAAATTATATTTCCCATCAACAAGAATATACGACTTAGAAAATTGCTCGATATATTTACATATCATGATGGTGTAATTATTAATCAAGTCCTACGTTCAAAAATTGACGGTTGGTGAAGTCGAGTATGAAATTACTGCAGTCAATGAGTTCCGCGGACGGTGCTTGTGATACATATGTAAACGATTTTTTATATAACCTCTTGTTTTCTGTAATTGATCCAGTCATTATGACAGTTGACGTAAAAATTAACTTTGTAAAATAACAATCACTTTAAATATTTCAAGACGGAGAGAGCGAGTAATTTTTATGTAGTGTAGGACTAGAGAAACACTGAATGACTGATGAATATTATAAATATTTCAGTCGAGAGTCTCTCAAAATAAAGACTTAATTAGTTTAATGTAAATTTTTAATGGACAAAGAAGAAGGGTGTAGGTCATTTACAGTGTGCGAATTAAAACCTTTCAATATTGTTGTTTATGATATTAGTTAATATAAGTTCGATAAACATTAGTTAATGCATTAAGTACTATTGGCGATTGACAGGACGCATGTACGTGAGAATATTATTTCTTTATCGGTTATTAAGTATGTATTGTATATGGCTCAGTTATAATATCGGTTATGCGTAGATGACAATATAATTTCAAAATTTATGTTAAAACTGTTAGTTAATATGGAAATTCATTTTAACGACAGTTGACTCATCGCATAATGTATACCTGTGTGCGAAAACAATTTTGAATAGAAATTTAATTCACATTAAATTTCTATATTATACTCTAATTGTACTATTATTTTCTACTAGTTTATTATTGTCCGTATACTTGTCACTATGGAACGGAACTAATGGCATTTGAATTTAATGGGTACGAGTGTAGAAAGCGAATTTTATAAGATATATTACATATATTCATTTTTTCTATCAGATTTGACTAATAATTTTTAATGTGTTTGAGTAGAAGTGGATAACGATAGAGACTTATCACACCCGATTCGATTCCAAGAACGCAGAATATTAGATTTTTTTGTACAAAACAATTTTATTCGTATGTAAATATATATAGCGGGGCGACGTGAAACAAAATGAAAAAAAAATAATAGAAGAGTTATTTTATTCGCGTATATATTTCGTATCGCGGCGCGAAGAAATATCCGCTGTACGATCTGTACACTTACAACAGTGTCAGCTGCGCGTTCGAGTGTCATTTTTCCAAACCAACGTGATTTTAATCGTAAGACCCGCGCGATGGGAGTACGAAAAGCGAAACGAAGCGCTTTGTCCGTAATAAAATATATATACAGTAGGATCTCGATTATCCGAACACAGGCTAATCCGAAAAACGCGGCAATCCAAACGGGCTTGAGAATTATCGCATCGCTATACTAATACACTCAAGTACGTGTATCGTAATAATGGTAAATACATATTTTAAATAATAATGTTCGTAATAAATATTAACCGGACGTACATGCACGCGTATATAATTGTAATTTTTTTTATGTACATCGTATTTTTAACTTACGGATTTATACAGGCGAAAATAAATTTCATTATTTAAATTACAATAAAATTGATGTTTTCATTAAACCCTTAGGTAATCCGAACGACCCCTTCCCCTGATCTCGTTCGGATTGTGTGTTATTAAAACGTGTAAATACGTGTCACGGCAAAGTGCACACACGCCGTACACCATTACCATATATCAATACGATACGCGCGAGCGTGATGTGACAGCTCCGCGACCGGACAGGGATGGCGTACGCAATGCCTGTACCCTTTCTAATTATTTTTTTTGTTACGTCCGATCATGATTTACGACTGCACGTAGGACACTGCGTATGACCGCGCCCAGGTACGTTCGTATTTCTAATATTCGCCGCGTACGCGTACGCCCGTGCGCGAGTGCATAAGATGTATTGCATTTTTGTCACGAGCGATCGATGCATTAGTCAGATATTATGCAGTGCTCGCGTCATAAAGGTAACCGCTTTCCTCTTTCGTCCGGCCGACGGACACGCGTAATAATAATAATTACGAATAATAATAATTATAACTTAATTGCATTTAAGAAAACATTTTTACATACATTATACGAATAAAACTTATTTAAATGATTGTCTCCGAAATCCAAGACTTGTGGAGGAGACAACAGCTCTTATTTTAAGGTGTGTTTACAGTTTTAAAACAACTACATTTAATTCGTATCGAACTATTCGACTTGAGTTTATAAAAATAAATAAATAATAATTAAACAATAAATTATAAGACAGGTACGATATTTTGGGCCGTGTGGCAACGATCAGTATGTTATTAGAATAGCATCAAGTATAATATGAAAAGGAGTTAAAACTCGTTATCGAGACCCAGAGCGACCGGGAAAAATTTTAAATCGTTTACCGACCGAAATCCAGAACCCGGAAAATACACCATGAAACCGGGTTTTTTTTTTCCCAAACCAAAACACGGAGAATCAGCGTCAGGTTACCCTACAGACAAAGTAATCAGGTGATTGGAGCGCAAATTTATTGGAGCAGCAAATTTATCGCACTTATGAAAAAAAATGTATTTATAAAATTATATTATAATTTATAAATATTAATCTTAGGTTATTAACTCAGTGAATACTGAAATGGTTTCGATGAACGCAATCAACTATAATTGTTATTATTAGCGAATCTATGTTTTCCGGGAAACTGTTTATAATCATAGCTATACATTCTAGTTACGCAAATATTTACGATTAATTCGAATTTTTGATCAACATAGACAAGAAGTCAATTGATACCAATGATATTGTCCAAGGAGCCAAAAAATTACAATAATTTTATGAAACGGACATTGATGAAAACACATATTTACACAAGAATACATACATTTCAAAACGTATTTGTAAAATACAACAGAAAAAAAAACAACAAAATCAAAGTTTATTTACATTTTTTAGAAATCAGAATTTAGAAAAACTATTTTCGAATGTTAGTATCACTTTAAGAATATACTCCTGTATGGCGGTTACTAATTGTTCGGCAGAAAGTTCATTTTTGTGTCTCAAAAGAACTAAAACTTATCTAAGATCTACTATTAGCGAAAATCGTTTAAATAGTTTGGCTCTCCTGTGCATTAAATCGGAATTAGTGTCGATAATTGACTTCCAAAACCTAATCGATATATTCGCTAACCTCAAAAGCCGATCGTAAATGATTTAATATTTGTATTAAATTTAAAATAATAAAGAATAATTTAACTAACAATATATTTCTATATGTATTTTGTTTTAAAACAAAAGTTTAAAATGAAACGGCGGCAAATGTCCTGTTTGTTGGCGGCAAACTGCTTAATCCGCCACTGCGGAGAATAATCGAACCGGTGTTCAAATCCGTTAAGATTCGTCTTATAATTTAAGACCATGTAAAACTGTGAATCAATTTGAAACAAATGTACGGACAAGTAAAATGTTTTATAACATCGAACTTGGTTTAAATTTATAGGTTACCTTCAAACTTTGTTCTCGGGAAATGGAAATTGGAAATTCAATTTTCATCCGTTATTTATTAATTTTATTTTGATTTATTGACGCCCAAGCAATATGATTCAATGGTTATAATAGGATGTTTTAGTATTTATGCGTAAAAAAACTATCACCGATGATATTCCGGTGTGTGGTAATACTTTGAAATTAAAATACACAATCATTTTTGACTGTTCTGAATCGTCATTAGTCCACCAAGTTTTAATCATTTTGTTTTCATTTGTGATTTTTATTTTATTCATCCTTAATTTAAGTATTGTCTTCAACTACCGTTTCTACTTTCTACTGTCTGACAACAATTTACAAGAACCATCAATAAATAACTATTTTCTACTTAATTAACTAATGTTCGTTAATTTATGTTAAGTTTTTATTGTATTAATTTAAGAAACACACCTTAATTACATCCGTTAACGTAATTTGAAGAAAATAATATTGTTTTGACCCTCTGCTATAATATAATACTAACTCTGACTTTTAAGGAATTCGAAAACTATTCTATACCGAAAAAGGACAGATTTTCTTCAAATGTTTTAATAAATTGTAATGTTATATTTTTGTTTTCATTGTCTATTTATTACAGCTGCGGATAGGAACAAAAAAATAATATTGATCTTTTTAAAATGAATAAGTTTACTTTTTCATATGCGATTTTATATCATACTAATACAATCAGGTTGCGATATATGTTCATATTATTTCCAATCATTTATAATATAATACACATATTTCAAGTGTTCGATTAACTTTGGAAGAAATTTCAGAAATAAAATCGAAAACATCGGAAAAACTGTGTCAGAATAAGACTTCATAGTGAATTCAAATAAGTTATTGAATTTAGTTATCATACAACCAGATATATCGGCATATTATCGATGGGCAAATATTACGCAGTAACTAAACACAGTGGCATATTTTCAAATTTATTGTCAGACGACAGTTTAAATTTTTTCTAAAAAATAAAAGATTTTATAGTATTATAAAAAAAACATAAGTTATGAAGTAATAATTTTATTATTTTATTATTATTATAAATACAAATGAAGAGTTACTTATAGTAAAAAAGTTAAACGATTTTTTTTTACTAATTCATCAAAATTTCTTTAGTTATTATTAGGTAGTTTTTATTTATTCATTATATCGCTAAACCATAACCTTTTTATTTCTTCTGAGGGTGATTCGAGACTTGGGGCCCCTACACCCCCCTAAAATACGTCACTGCCTAAGCCACTGATTATATTTGAACAGATATCTTACTCGATCGAAAACAACGGTGAAAGGAGGAGGGAAATAAGCCTCCTCGGTTGGGCACATTCAATTCAATGTAGCTACATGAGTTCATTTATTATTCTGATACAATAAAATCTTATTTGATGTATTTTTTATCATTTTAAAGATTGTTATAAGTAATTGCATTCCACTGTCATATTCATGATTCATATGTGTCAAATATTGAATTTTCAAAGTGGTCTTCACAAACCTTTTGACTATTTCTTTTAGAAAGTTCTTTTACCAGGTTTTCTGTATTACAATATTTTATCCCTACCACTAGACGCCCGTCTTTTGGATACTGGATTAAACTTATATTTCAGTAGTGCAACATATTCCAATTAGTTCTTAAAGGACTTCAAGACCTCAGGATAACCTAATGGAATTCCAATGTTGGCGACCTAGTCGGACGACCAGAAAATATATATATATTATTTTTTTCATGAACACGAAAAATGTTTTACGCCTTGATCTTGATCAAACTGATTTCGTTGCGGTGCTAAACGCCATTGTTTTCGTTTACATACCGAGTAAACTATCTGTTTTCATGTAATCAGTGTCTAAACTACAATGTTTGATGTATATACGTATACTGTATATTGGAGTATTTGATCCCTTTAACCTACTAGGTATTTTCGCATTGTACTTGATTTAATGACATATTATCATAATAACTATATAGGTTACAGTTCTAGTTTCGAAAAAAATAATATATACACGTATTTCCATATTTAATCGATGAAACAATACTATGTACGTGTTTTACACTGATGATCACGTGAAACGTTTTTCAAATCGATACGCTTGCAGTGGAACCGTGTGTTCGACGCGCGACTGTATTGTGTACAACCCCCGCGTATATTCGCTACTGCGGATCAGCGACAAATCGTTTTCAAGTAATACATCGCATTTGAAGTCGATACGGTTCCCGATGAAATACTGCAACGCGCATGGGAAGAGCGGGTTTTTAATTGTGTATGCGACCACAACTTTGCTCTTATAACGCCGACGACCGTTTTACCCGGAAAATTGCTTTTCAACTTTACTGTACGTTAGCGGTCTCTTGCGATCATCGTGTAGCCGACAGCCAAACGGCATTTGCATATGTACCGTACATCGGTCACGTGTACGTGTCACCGTAGTATTTTTCCGAATAAACACTGATGTTTCCGCGCCCATACTTGCTCGACTGAATATACTGTTCGGAGAACAATAGGCGACGCGAGTATATCTTCGTTCCTGGTGTCGAGCGATGGTAGAATTCAATGTCGCCCCAAGTTTTTCTGGGCCAGGGGAAGATTAATTTGGGGGCCCTTCGGGGAAATTCAAGGAAATGATAAATAAAATACTCGCTGAGATTAACAAAATTCTTGCAAACATATTTTTCCAAACCTTAATCAATCAAATTCATTTATATGAATGTACTGCATTACATACTTACACAATAGAATTAAATATTATTCATATTATAGTGGTCGCCGCTTATAGTGTTCACTGGTTATAAGAATCAGCCGCTTATAGTGATCAAAAAATTCCAGGAACGGAACAAACAGCCGTTATAAGTGCATTTTTCGTCGCTTACAGTGTTCAGGTTTTCGGTTATTGTGATCAAAAATATAAAATATAAATACAATTTACAATAATATCACCTCTTTTTGGGTACAGAGAAAATGATTACGAATGATTACGAACTTTAATCGAGCTAATATTATCTAATGTAACCCACGTAATGAGCGATACTTCATATTGTACATTCGTACATGTTTGAAATCGTTTTTTATTCTCACAAGCACCGATATTCTACACTTTATACGCAGTTTGTCAATTTGTTTTCGTCCGTCGCTCAGTGTACTGTATGCAGTGGCGCGTTTAATACATACGCGCCCTGGGGCAAAATAATTTTTCCGCCCTTCTCCCTTGCCAAAATATATATATATATATAAATAAATTCAAAGTCAAGCAATAAAAAAATTAATTTTACGAAACAAATTATAAATCAGTTGTTTTGCGATATTGTATTAGATAATTGTATAGTAATACATATCCTCACGTTAACCTATTTTTTTTTCAGTGAATATTCCTTTCTTAGAAATATATATATAAATATTAAATTTAGAAAACGGAATTTATACTTATTATATGCACAATGATTAACAATACATGATTTTTTTATTAGATTAAATATATTATATTTATTATTAATTATATATAATAAAATAATCGATAGCTTATAATTTTTTTCTTGACTTTTGAGAAGAAAAATGTTCAATAATATCATTAAAATTAATAGTTTTCGTTAAATCAGCTTCAATGTTGAGGGTTGTTAATTAAGATGATTTTCTCTCGTTGTTGATCTTAAATAAGTTTTGATCCTTTTTAATGTAGAAAATTATTTTTCCGTTGAACAATTACTTGAAGGTGTACACACACACACACACACACACACACACACACACACACACACACACACACA